>NW_027464322.1:70000-370000 GCF_050947455.1 Rhinoderma darwinii | reverse complement strand
CTATACAGTATGGTGCAGCTATGGGGGCATTATACGGTATGGTGCACCTATGGGGGGCAATATACGGTATGGTGCAGCTATGGGGGGAATTATACTGTAGGGTGCAGCTATGGGGGAATTAAACTGTATGGTGCCGCTATGGGGGGCATTACAATGTATGGTGCAGCTATGGGGGCATTATACAGTATGTGACAGCTATGGGGGGCATTATACTGTATGGTGCAGCTATACGGGCATTATACAGGATGGGGGGCATTATACGGTATAGGGCAGCTATGGGGGCATTATACTGTATGGTGCAGCTATGGGGGCATTAAACTGTATGGTGCAGCTATGGGGAGCATTAAAATGTATGGTGCAGCTATGGGGGCATTATACAGTATGGTGCAGCTATGTGGGCATTATACTGTATGGTGCAGGTATGTGGGCATTAAACTCTATAGTGCAGCTATGGAGCATTACACTGTATGGTGCAGCTATGGGGGTCATTATACTGTATGGTGCAGTTATGGGGGCATTGTACTGTATGGTGCAGCTATGGGGGGCATTTTACTCTATGGTGCAGCTATGAGGGGCATTATACAGTTTGGGGCAGCTATGGGGGGCATTATACTGTATGGTGCAGCTATGGGGGACATTACAATGTATGGTGCAGCTATGGGGGGGCATTACAATGTATGGTGCAGCTATGCGGGGCATTATACTGTATAGTGCAGCTACTTGGGCATTATACTGTATGGTGCAGCTATAGGGGCACTATACAGGATGGTGCAGTTATGTGGGGCCTTATAAAATATGGTGACACTATGGGGGCATTATACTGTATGGTGCAGCTATGGGGGCATTATACAGTATGGGGCAGATATGGGGGGGCATTATACTGTATGGTGCAGATATGTGGGCATTATACTGTATGGTGCAGCTATGGAGGGCATTACACTGTATGGTGCAGATATGGGGGGTATTACAATGTATGGTGCAGCTATGGGGGCATTATACTGTATGGTGCAGATATGTGAGTATTATACTGTATGGTGCAACTATGGAGGCATTATACTGTATGGTGCACCTATGGGGGCATTATACTGTATGGTGCAGCTATGGGGAGTCATTACAATGTATGGTGAAGCTATGGGGGCATTATACAGCATGGTGCATCTATGTGGAGCATTATACAGTATGGAACAGCTATGTGGGGCATTATACAGTATGGGGCAGCTATGGGGGGCATTATACTGTATGGTGCAGATATGTGGGCATTATACAGTATGGTGCAGCTATGGGGGCATTATACTGTATGGTGCAGATATGTGAGCATTATACTGTATGGTGCAGCTATGGAGGCATTATACTATATGGTGCAACTATGGGGGGCATTATACTGTATGGTGCAGCTATGGAGGCATTATACTATATGGTGCAACTATGGGGGGCATTATACTGTATGGTGCAGCTATGTGGGGCATTATACTGTATGATGCAGATATGGGGGGTATTACAATGTATGGTGCAGCTATGGGGGGTCATTACAATGTATGGTGAAGCTATGGGGGCATTATACAGCATGGTGCAGCTATGTGGGGCATTATACAGTATGGGGCAGATATGGGGGGGCATTATACTGTATGGTGCAGATATGTGGGCATTATACTGTATGGTGCAGCTATGGAGGGCATTACACTGTATGGTGCAGCTATGGGGGCATTATACTGTATGGTGCAGATATGTGAGCATTATACTGTATGGTGCAACTATGGAGGCATTATACTGTATGGTGCACCTATGGGGGGCATTATACTGTATGGTGCAGCTATGGGGAGTCATTACAATGTATGGTGAAGCTATGGGGGCATTATACAGCATGGTGCATCTATGTGGAGCATTATACAGTATGGGGCAGCTATGTGGGGCATTATACAGTATGGGGCAGCTATGGGGGGCATTATACTGTATGGTGCAGATATGTGGGCATTATACAGTATGGTGCAGCTATGGGGGCATCACACTATATGGTGCAGCTATGGGGGCATTGTACTGTGTGGTGCAGCTATGGGGCTTTATACTGTATGGTGCAGCTATTGGGGGCATTATACGGTATGGGGCAGCTTTTGGGGGCTTAACTATGTATGGTGCAGCTATGGGGGCATTACACCGTATATTGCAGCTATGGGGCAATATATACGGTGTGATGCAGCTATGGGGGCATCATACAGTATGGTGCAGATATGGGGGCATTATACTGTATGGTGCAGCTATGGGGGCATTATACTGTATGGTGCAGCTATGGGGGGCATTACACTGTATGGTGCAGCTATGGGGCATTACACTGTATGGTGCAGCTATGGAGGGCATTATACTGTATGGTGCAGCTATGGGGGACATTACACGGGATGGTGCAGCTATGGGGGCATTATATTGTATGGTGCAGCTATGGGGGCATTATACTGTATGGTGCAGATATGTAGGCATTACACTGTATGGTGCAGCTATTGGGGACATTACAATGTATGGTGCAGCTATGGGGGCACTATACAGTATGGTGCAGCTATGGGGGCATTATACGGTATGGTGCACCTATGGGGGGCAATATACGGTATGGTGCAGCTATGGGGGGAATTATACTGTAGGGTGCAGCTATGGGGGAATTAAACTGTATGGTGCCGCTATGGGGGGCATTACAATGTATGGTGCAGCTATGGGGGCATTATACAGTATGTGACAGCTATGGGGGGCATTATACTGTATGGTGCAGCTATACGGGCATTATACAGGATGGGGGGCATTATACGGTATAGGGCAGCTATGGGGGCATTATACTGTATGGTGCAGCTATGGGGGCATTAAACTGTATGGTGCAGCTATGGGGAGCATTAAAATGTATGGTGCAGCTATGGGGGCATTATACAGTATGGTGCAGCTATGTGGGCATTATACTGTATGGTGCAGGTATGTGGGCATTAAACTCTATAGTGCAGCTATGGAGCATTACACTGTATGGTGCAGCTATGGGGGTCATTATACTGTATGGTGCAGTTATGGGGGCATTGTACTGTATGGTGCAGCTATGGGGGGCATTTTACTCTATGGTGCAGCTATGAGGGGCATTATACAGTTTGGGGCAGCTATGGGGGGCATTATACTGTATGGTGCAGCTATGGGGGACATTACAATGTATGGTGCAGCTATGGGGGGGCATTACAATGTATGGTGCAGCTATGCGGGGCATTATACTGTATAGTGCAGCTACTTGGGCATTATACTGTATGGTGCAGCTATAGGGGCACTATACAGGATGGTGCAGTTATGTGGGGCCTTATAAAATATGGTGACACTATGGGGGCATTATACTGTATGGTGCAGCTATGGGGGCATTATACTGTATGGTGCAGCTATGGTGCATTATACTGTATGGTGCAGCTATGGGGGGCATTATACTTTATGGTGCAGCTATGGGGCATTACACTGTATGGTGCAGCTATGGAGGGCATTATACTGTATGGTGCAGCTATGGGGGCATTATACGGTATGGTGCAGCTATGTGGAGCATTATACTGTATGTTGCAGCTAAAGCGGAATTATACTGTATAATGCAGCTATGTGGGACATTACAATGTATGGTGCAGCTATAGGGGCATTTCAATGTATTGTGCAGCTATGGGGGCATTATACTGTATGGTGCAGATATGTGGGCATTATATTGTATGGTGCAGCTATGGGGGGCATTGCAGTGTATGGTGCATATATTGGCGCATTATACTGTATGGTGCAGCTATGGGGGCATTATACTGTATGGTGCAGATATGTGGGCATTATACTGTATGGTGCAGCTATGGGGGACATTACAGTGTATGTTGCAGCTATGGGGGCATTATACTGTATGGAGCATCTATGGGGGCATTAGGTATGGTGCAGCTATGGGGGCATTATACTTTATGATGCAGATATGTGGGCATTATACGGTATGGTGCAGCTATGGGGGACATTACAATGTATGGTGCAGCTATGGGGGGCATTATACTGTATGGTGCAGCTATGGGGGCATTATAATTATTGTCTTCAACCTGCATATATTTTTAATCCTCATCCTAACTTTTGTTTGTTTCCTTAGTTTAAAAAAGCATATTTACCCTAGGACAGAGTTTACTAATACTGATGTAACATTTAGGTGACAGATTAATCATTTTTTTGGTTGGATTGGCTAACCTAAATCTTTTTGACATAACAACAGTTCGCCCATGGGATGCTAATGCACAGAGTACACTCCGGGTCTAGGATTAGTGAAATCACCATCACTCTAGGTCTTCTAAGAGTGGAGTCCAAACTGCCTCAGCATCGCAGGAGGCCCATTTCTAATAAAGACAAAGTCCTCCACCCGATTCCAAAACATTAAGGGGCCACTCAAAAGAAAGGGGCAGTCGAGCCGAAGCTGCAGACGGTTGTCTTCATGCTGAATTTTTATTTAATCCTCATCCTAACTTTTGTTTCTTTCCTAAGTTTAAAAAAGCATATTTATCCTAGGACATAATTCTACTAATACTGATGTAACATTTAGGTGACAGATTAATATATTTTTTGGTTGAATTGACTAACCTAAACCTTTTTGAAAGAGCAACAGTTCGCCCATGGGATGCTAATGCACAAAATCCACTCCAGGCCTAGGATTAGTGAAATCACTATCACTCTAGGCCTTCTAAGAGTAGAGTCCAAACTGCCTCAGCATCGCAGGGGGCCCATTCTAATGAAGACAAAGTCCTCCACCAGTTTCCAAAACATTGAGGGGCCACTCAAATGTAAGGGGCCGTCGAGCCGAAGCTGCAGACGTTTGTAATCATCCTGATGTTTTATTTAATCCTCATCCTAACTTTTGTTTCTTTCCTAAGTTTAAAAAAGCATATTTACCCTAGGACAGAGTTCTACTAATACTGATGTAACATTTAGGTGACAGATTAATAATTTTTTGGTTGGATTGGCTACCTAAATCTTTTTGAAATAACAACAGTTCTCCCATGGGATTCTAATGCACAGGCTCCATGCCGGGTCTAGGATCAATGAAATCACCATCAATCTAGGCCTTCTAAGAGTGGAGTCCAAACTGCCTCAGCATCGCAGGTGGCCCATTCTAATGAAGACAAACTCCTCCACCCGTTTCCAAAACATTGAGGGGCCACTCAAGGGTAAGGGGCAGTCGAACCGAAGCTGCAGACGTTTGTAATTATTCAGATATTTAATTTAATCCTCATCCTAACTTTGGTTTGTTCCTAAGTTTAAAAAAGCATATTTACCCTAGGACAGAATTCTACCAATACTGTTGTAACATTTAGGTGACAGATTAATATATTTTTTGGTTGGATTGACTAACCTAAATCTTTTTGACATAACAACAGTTCGCCCATGGGATGCTAATGCACAGAGTCCACTCTGGGTCTAGGATTAGTGAAATCACTATCACTCTAGGCCTTCTAAGAGTGGAGTCCAAACTGCCTCAGCATCGCAGGGGGGTCCATTCTAATGAAGACAAAGTCCTCCACCAGTTTCCAAAACATTGAGGGACCACTCAAATGTAAGGGGCAGTCGAGCCGAAGCTGCAGACGGTTGTCTTCATCCTGAATTTGTATTTAATCCTCATCCTAACTTTTGTTTCTTTCCTAAGTTTAAAAAAGCATATTTACCCTAGGACAGAGTTCTACTAATACTGATGTAACATTTAGGTGACAGATTAATAATTTTTTGGTTGGATTGGCTACCTAAATCTTTTTGAAATAACAACAGTTCGCCCATGGGATTCTAATGCACAGACTCCATGCCGGGTCTAGGATCAATGAAATCACCATCACTCTAGGCCTTCTAAGAGTGGAGTCCAAACTGCCTCAGCATCGCAGGTGGCCCATTCTAATGAAGACAAACTCCTCCACCCGTTTCCAAAACATTGAGGGGCCACTCAAGGGTAAGGGGCAGTCGAACCAAAGCTGCAGACGTTTGTAATTATTCAGATATTTAATTTAATCCTCATCCTAACTTTGGTTTGTTCCTAAGTTTAAAAAAGCATATTTACCCTAGGACAGAATTCTACTAATACTGATGTAACATTTAGGTGACAGATTAGTAAATTTTTTGGTTGGATTGGCTAAACTAAATATTTTTGACATAACAACAGTTCGCCCATGGAATGCTAATGCAAAGAGTCCACTCCAGGTCTAGGATCAGTGAAATCACCATCACTCTAGGTCTTCTAAGAGTGGAGTCCAAACTGCCTCAGCATCGCAGGGGGCCAATTCTAATGAAGACAAAGTCCTCCACCCGTTTCCAAAACATTGAGGGGCCACTCAAATGTAAGGGGCCATCGAACCAAAGCTGCAGACAATTGTAATCATCCTGATTTTTTATTTAATCCTCATCCTAACTTTTGTTTGTTTCCTAAGTTTAAAAAAGCATATTTACCCTAGGACAGAGTTCTTGTAAAGGATCTGCCAGGCACTACGTCTGTGGATACTCCCAGGATTAATCAATCGACACCTGAGGCCAGACCTCTTAGACTGACACCGGCTCCCACCAATCAGGGTGGCAGGCTCAGGAGTGGGAGAGCCTATCGCGGTCTGGTAAGTCGGAGTTAGCTCCGCCCCCTGTCCATTTATACCTGCCGTTTTCTCTTCCTCATTGCTTGTGATTCTTCCTGGTTTCCTGGCCTCACTGCTGCCTTGCTCCAGCCTGCTTCTGCCGTGCTTCAGCCTTGCTTCAGTTCCGCTTATCCTGCTTCGCTCTGCCCCCGGCTTGCTTCCTGCTCCGTGCTCTGCGTTTGTATACTTCATTACATCATGATCCTGACTGCTCGTTCACCACTCTGTTCCCTCACAGTGTTCCGTGGGCTACTGCCCCTTCCCTTGCTTGTTCCCTGTTTGTATCCCCTTGCACTTAGTCAGCGTAGGGACCGCCGCCAGGTTGTACCCCGTCGCCTAGGGCGGGTCGTTGCAAGTAGGCAGGGACAGGGCGGTGGGTAGATTAGGGCTCACTTGTTCCCTTCACCTCCTTCCGCCATTACAGTTCTACTAATACTGATGTAACATTTAGGTGACAGATTAATCATTTTTTTGGTTGGATTGGCTAACCTAAATCTTTTTGACATAATAACAGTACGCCTATGGGATGCTAATGCACAGAGTTTACCCCGGGTCTAGGATCAGTGAAATCACCATCACTGTAGGCCTTCTAAGAGTGGAGCCCAAACTGCCTCATCATCGCAGGGGGCCCATTCTAATGAAGACAAACTCCTCCACCCGTTTCCAAAACATTGAGGGGCCACTCAAGGGTAAGGGGCAGTCGAACCGCAGCTGCAGACGTTTGTAATTATTCAGATATTTAATTTAATCCTCATCCTAACTTTGGTTTGTTCCTAAGTTTAAAAAAGCATATTTACCCTAGGACAGCATTCTACTAATACTGATGTAACATTTAGGTGACAGATTAATACATTTTTGGGTTGGATTGGCTAAACTAAATATTTTTGACATAACAACAGTTCGCCCATGGGATGCTAATGCACAGAGTCCACTCCAGGTCTAGGATCAGTGAAATCAGCATCACTCTAGGTCTTCTAAGAGTGGAGTCCAAACTGCCTCAGCATCGCAGGGGGCCAATTCTAATGAAGACAAAGTCCTCCACCCGTTTCCAAAACATTGAGGGGCCACTCAAATGTAAGGGGCCATCGAACCAAAGCTGCAGACAATTGTAATCATCCTGATTTTTTATTTAATCCTCATCCTAACTTTTGTTTGTTTCCTAAGTTTAAAAAAGCATATTTACCCTAGAACATAATTCTACTAATACTGATGTAAAATTTAAGTGACAGATTAATACATTTTATGGTTGGGTTAGCTAACCTAAATCTTTTTGACATTACAACAGTTCGTCCATGGGATGCTAATGCACAGACTCCACTCCGGGTCTAGGATCAGTGAAATTACCATCACTCTAGACCAGGGGTCTCAAGCACGCGGCCCGCGGGCCGCATGCGGCCCCTGGGGCTGTCATCTGCGGCCCGCGGGACACAGAGCCGCTAGTATCGGCTCTGCTCCGAGACTCTGGAATTCCCTGACATCGCTGTCCACATATGAACAGCGATGTCTGGGGCTTCCCCAGAGCCGGAGTCCCGAGCAGAGCGCTGGTGTCAGCTCTGCTCCGGGACTCTGTGGAATTCCCTGACATCGCTGTCCACATATGAACAGCGATGTCTGGGGCTTCCCCAGAGCCGGAGACCCGAGCAGAGCGCTGGTGTCGGCTCTGCTCCGGGACTCTGTGGAATTCCCTGTCATGGCTGCCCATATATGGACAGTGTGTCAGGGTCTTGCCCAGAGCGGAGCAGAGCGCTGGTGTCGGCTCTGCTCCTGGACTCTGTGGAATTCCCTGACATCGCTGTCCACATATGAACAGCGATGTCTGGTGCTTCCCCAGAGCCGGAGTCCCGAGCAGAGCGCTGGTGTCGGCTCTGCTCCGGGTCTCTGTGGAATTCCCTGACATCGCTGCCCATATATGGACAGTGTGTCAGGGTCTTGCCCAGAGCAGAGCAGAGCGCTGGTGTCGGCTCTGCTCCTGGACTCTGTGGAATTCCCTGACATCGCTGCCCATATATGGACAGTGTGTCAGGGTCTTGCCCAGAGCGGAGCAGAGCATTGGTGTCGGCTCTGCTCCTGGACTCTGTGGAATTCCCTGACATCGCTGTCCACATATGAACAGCGATGTCTGGGGCTTTCCCAGAGCCGGAGTCCCGAGCAGAGCGCTGTGTCGGCTCTGCTCCGGGACTCTGTGGAATTCTCTGACATCGCTGCCCATATATGGACAGTGTGTCAGGGTCTTCCCCAGAGCGGAGTCCCGGGCAGAGCGCTATTATCGGCTCTGCTCCGGGACTCTGGGGAAGCCTGTGACATCGCTGTCCATACATCGACAATGATGTCAGGGGCTTCCCCAGAGCAGGAGTCCCAGTGATGTCAGGAGCACAGCTGGAGTCCCAGGAAGAGCCTACTAGCGCTCTGCCTGGGACTCCAGCTCTGGGCAAGCCCCTGACATCACTGGGGCAGCCTCTACAGAGGGCACTGGGGCAGCCTCTACAGAGGGCACTGGGGCAGCCTCTACAGAGGGCACTGGGGCAGCCTCTACAGAGGGCACTGTGGCAGCCTCTACAGAGGGCACTGTGGCAGCCTCTACAGAGGGCACTGTGGCAGCCTCTACAGAGGGCACTGTGGCAGCCTCTACAGAGGGCACTGTGGCAGCCTCTACAGAGGGCACTGTGGCAGCCTTTACAGAGGGCACTGTGGCAGCCTCTACAGAGGGCACTGTGGCGTTATCTACAAGTGGGTGTGTGACAGTATCTGAAGAGGACACTGGCATTATCTAGGGGTGTGTTGCATTATCTACAGAGGGCACTGTGGCCTTATCTACAGAGGGCACTGTGGCCTTATCTACAGAGGGCACTGTGGCCTTATCTACAGAGGGCACTGTGGCCTTATCTACAGAGGGCACTGTGGCCTTATCTACAGAGGGCACTGTGGCCTTATCTACAGAGGGCACTGCGGCCTTAGCTAGGGGTGTGCTGCATTATCCACAGAGGGCACTGCGGCACTATCTAAAAAGGGGCTGCCCAATCTTGACATGTGTGCTAACTGAGCCGCCGGACTGCATTTAGCGACACTTAAACTGGAAAGCTGGATTGTTGAAATAAGCACGTGGAGAAATATCTCAAATTTTAAACCTAGCACTATTATTATAGTAATGTAGTATTATTATTCTAGTAATATAGTTTTATAGTAGTTCAAATAACTAATTGATTAACAATAATTTTGTATTGTATCAAATTTGAAAGTAATGCGGCCCGTCAACTTCCCAGGAAGTTTTTCTATATGCGGCCCACTTACCCGGCCGAGTTTGAGACCCCTGCTCTAGACCTTCTAAGAGTGGAGTCCAAACTGCCTCAGCATCGCAGGGGGCCAATTCTAATGAAGACATAGTCCTCCACCCGTTTCCAAAACATTGAGGGGCCACTCAAATGTAAGGGGCCATCGAACCAAAGCTGCAGACAATTGTAATCATCCTGATTTTTTATTTAATCCTCATCCTAACTTTTGTTTGTTTCCTAAGTTTAAAAAAGCATATTTACCCTAGGACAGAGTTCTTGTAAAGGATCTGCCAGGCACTACGTCTGTGGATACTCCCAGGATTAATCAATCGACACCTGAGGCCAGACCTCTTAGACTGACACCGGCTCCCACCAATCAGGGTGGCAGGCTCAGGAGTGGGAGAGCCTATCGCGGTCTGGTCAGTCGGAGTTAGCTCCGCCCCCTGTCCATTTATACCTGCCGTTTTCTCTTCCTCATTGCTTGTGATTCTTCCTGGTTTCCTGGCCTCACTGCTGCCTTGCTCCAGCCTGCTTCTGCCGTGCTTCAGCCTTGCTTCAGTTCCGCTTATCCTGCTTCGCTCTGCCCCCGGCTTGCTTCCTGCTCCGTGCTCTGCGTTTGTATACTTCATTACATCATGATCCTGACTGCTCGTTCACCACTCTGTTCCCTCACGGTGTTCCGTGGGCTACTGCCCCTTCCCTTGCTTGTTCCCTGTTTGTATCCCCTTGCACTTAGTCAGCGTAGGGACCGCCGCCAGGTTGTACCCCGTCGCCTAGGGCGGGTCGTTGCAAGTAGGCAAGGACAGGGCGGTGGGTAGATTAGGGCTCACTTGTTCCCTTCACCTCCTTCCGCCATTACAGTTCTACTAATACTGATGTAACATTTAGGTGACAGATTAATCATTTTTTTGTTTGGATTGGCCTCCCTAAATCTTTTTGACATAACAACAGTTCGCCCATGGGATGCTAATGAACAGAGTTTACCCCGAGTCTAGGATCAGTGAAATCATCATCACTCTAGGCCTTCTAAGAGTGGAGTCGAAACTGCCTCAGCATCGCAGGGGGCCCATTCTAATGAAGACAAAGTCCTCCACCCGTTTCCAAAACATTGAGGGGCCACTCAAATGTAAGGGGCAGTCGAACCGAAGCTGCAGACGTTTGTAATAATTCTGATTTTTTATTTAATCCTCATCCTAACTTTTGTTTATTTCCTAAATTTAAAAAAACATATTTACCCTAGGACAGAGATCTACTAACACTGATGTAACATTTAGGTGACAGATTAATAAATTTTTTGGTTGGATTGGCTAACCTAAATCTTTTTGACATAACAACAGTTTGCCCATGGGATGCTATTGCACAGAGTCCACTATGGGTCTAGGATCAGTGAAATCACTATCACTCTAGGCCTTCTAAGAGTGGAGTCCAAACTGCCTCAGCATCGCAGGGGGGCCCATTCTAATGAAGACAAAGTCCTCCACCCGTTTCCAAAACATTGAGGGGCCACTCAAAAGAAAGGGGCAGTCGAGCCGAAGCTGCAGACGGTTGTCTTCATCCTGAATTTGTATTTAATCCTCATCCTAACTTTTGTTTCTTTCCTAAGTTTAAAAAAGCATATTTACCCTAGTACAGAGTTCTACTAATACTGATGTAACATTTAGTTGACAGATTAATCAATTTTTTGTTTGGATTGGCCTCCCTAAATCTTTTTGACATAACAACAGTTCGCCCATGGGATGCTAATGCACAGAGTTTACCCCGTGTCTAGGATCAGTGAAATCATCATCACTCTAGGCCTTCTAAGAGTGGAGTCCAAACTGCCTCAGCATCGCAGGGGGCCCATTCTAATGAAGACAAAGTCCTCCACCCGTTTCCAAAACATTGAGGGGCCACTCAAATGTAAGGGGCAGTCGAACCGAAGCTGCAGGCATTTGTAATCAGATTTTTTATTCAAATCCTCATCCTAACTTTTGTTTGTTTCCTAAGTTTAAAAAAGCATATTTACCCTAGGACAGAGATCTACTAACACTGATGTAACATTTAGGTGACAGATTAATACATTTTTTGGTTGGATTGGCTAACCTAAATCTTTTTGACATAACAACAGTTCGCCCATGGGATGCTAATGAACAGAGTTTACCCCGAGTCTAGGATCAGTGAAATCATCATCACTCTAGGCCTTCTAAGAGTGGAGTCCAAACTGCCTCAGCATCGCAGGGGGCCCATTCTAATGAAGACAAAGTCCTCCACCCGTTTCCAAAACATTGAGGGGCCACTCAAATGTAAGGGGCAGTCGAACCGAAGCTGCAGACGTTTGTAATAATTCTGATTTTTTATTTAATCCTCATCCTAACTTTTGTTTGTTTCCTAAATTTAAAAAAACATATTTACCCTAGGACAGAGATCTACTAACACTGATGTAACATTTAGGTGACAGATTAATACATTTTTTGGTTGGATTGGCTAACCTAAATCTTTTTGACATAACAACAGTTCGCTCATGGGATGCTAATGCACAGAGTCCACTACGGGTCTAGGATCAGTGAAATCACTATCACTCTAGGCCTTCTAAGAGTGGAGTCCAAACTGCCTCAGCATCACAGGGGGGCCCATTCTAATGAAGACAAAGTCCTCCACCCATTTCCAAAACATTGAGGGGCCACTCAAAAGAAAGGGGTAGTCGAGCCGAAGCTGCAGACGGTTGTCATCATCCTGAATTTTTATTTAATCCTCATCCTAACTTTTGTTTCTTTCCTAAGTTTAAAAAAGCATATTTACCCTAGTACAGAGTTCTACTAATACTGATGTAACATTTAGGTGACAGATTAATCAATTTTTTGTTTGGATTTGCCTCCCTAAATCTTTTCGACATAACAACAGTTCGCCCATGGGATGCTAATGCACAGAGTTTACCCCGGGTCCAGGATCAGTGAAATCATCATCACTCTAGGCCTTCTAAGAGTGGAGTCCAAACTGCCTCAGCATCGCAGGGGGGCCCATTCTAATGAAGACAAAGTCCTCCACCCGTTTCAAAAACAATGAGGGGCCACTCAAAAGAAAGGGGCAGTCCAGCCGAAGCTGCAGACGGTTGTCTTCCTCCTGAATTTGTATTTAATCCTCATCCTAACTTTTGTTTCTTTCCGAAGTTTAAAAAAACATATTTACCCTAGTACAGAGTTCTACTAATACTGATGTAACATTTAGTTGACAGATTAATCAATTTTTTGTTTGGATTGGCCTCCCTAAATCTTTTTGACATAACAACAGTTCGCCCATGGGATGCTAATGCACAGAGTTTACCCCGTGTCTAGGATCAGTGAAATCATCATCACTCTAGGCCTTCTAAGAGTGGAGTCCAAACTGCCTCAGCATCGCAGGGGGCCCATTCTAATGAAGACAAAGTCCTCCACCCGTTTCCAAAACATTGAGGGGCCACTCAAATGTAAGGGGCAGTCGAACCGAAGCTGCAGGCGTTTGTAATAATTCAGATTTTTTATTTAATCCTCATCCTAACTTTTGTTTGTTTCCTAAATTTAAAAAAGCATATTTACCCTAGGACAGAGATCTACTAACACTGATGTAACATTTAGGTGACAGATTAATACATTTTTTGGTTGGATTGGCTAACCTAAATCTTTTTGACATAACAACAGTTCGCCCATGGGATGCTAATGCACAGAGTCCACTACGGGTCTAGGATCAGTGAAATCACTATCACTCTAGGCCTTCTAAGAGTGGAGTCCAAACTGCCTCAGCATCGCAGGGGGGCCCATTCTAATGAAGACAATGTCCTCCACCCGTTTCCAAAACATTGAGGGGCCACTCAAAAGAAAGGGGCAGTCGAGCCGAAGCTGCAGACGGTTGTCGTCATCCTGAATTTGTATTTAATCCTCATCCTAACTTTTGTTTCTTTCCTAAGTTTAAAAAAGCATATTTACCCTAGTACAGAGTTCTACTAATACTGATGTAACATTTAGTTGACAGATTAATCAATTTTTTGTTTGGATTGGCCTCCCTAAATCTTTTTGACATAACAACAGTTCGCCCATGGGATGCTAATGCACAGAGTTTACCCAGTGTCTAGCATCAGTGAAATCATCATCACTCTAGGCCTTCTAAGAGTGGAGTCCAAACTGCCTCAGCATCGCAGGGGGCCCATTCTAATGAAGACAAAGTCCTCCACCCGTTTCCAAAACATTGAGGGGCCACTCAAAAGAAAGGGGCAGTCGAGCCGAAGCTGCAGACTTTTGTCTTCATCCTGAATTTTTATTTAATCCTCATCCTAACTTTTGTTTCTTTCCTAAGTTTAAAAAAGCATATTTACCCTAGTACAGAGTTCTACTAAAACTGATGTAACATTTAGGTGACAGATTAATAAATTTTTTGTTTGGATTGGCCTTCCTAAATCTTTTTGACATAACAACAGTTCGCCCATGGGATGCTAATGCACAGAGTTTACCCCGAGTCTAGGATCAGTGAAATCATCATCACTCTAGGCCTTCTAAGAGAGGAGTCCAAACTGCCTCAGCATCGCAGGGGGCCCATTCTAATGAAGACAAAGTCCTCCACCCGTTTCCAAAACATTGAGGGGCCACTCAAATGTAAGGGGCAGTCGAACCGAAGCTGCAGACGTTTGTAATAATTCTGATTTTTTATTTAATCCTCATCCTAACTTTTGTTTGTTTCCTAAGTTTAAAAAAGCATATCTACCCTAGGACAGAGATCTACTAACACTGATGTAACATTTAGGTGACAGATTAATACATTTTTTGGTTGGATTGGCTAACCTAAACCTTTTTGACATAACAACAGTTTGCCCATGGGATGCTAATGCACAGAGTCCACTACGGGTCTAGGATCAGTGAAATCACTATCACTCTAGGCCTTCTAAGAGTGGAGTCCAAACTGCCTCAGCATCGCAGGGGGGCCCATTCTAATGAAGACAAAGCCCTCCACCCGTTTCCAAAACATTGAGGGGCCACTCAAAAGAAAGGGGCAGTCGAGCCGAAGCTGCAGACGGTTGTCTTCATCCTGAATTTTTATTTAATCCTCATCCTAACTTTTGTTTCTTTCCTAAGTTTAAAAAAGCATATTTACCCTAGTACAGAGTTCTACTAATACTGATGTAACATTTAGTTGACAGATTAATCAATTTTTTGTTTGGATTGGCCTCCCTAAATTTTTTTGACATAACAACAGTTCGCCCATGGGATGCTAATGCACAGAGTTTACCCCGTGTCTAGGATCAGTGAAATCATCATCACTCTAGGCCTTCTAAGAGTGGAGTCCAAACTGCCTCAGCATCGCAGGGGGCCCATTCTAATGAAGACAAAGTCCTCCACCCGTTTCCAAAACATTGAGGGGCCACTCAAATGTAAGGGGCAGTCGAACCGAAGCTGCAGACGTTTGTAATAATTCTGATTTTTTATTTAATCCTCATCCTAACTTTTGTTTGTTTCCTAAATTTAAAAAGCATATTTACCCTAGGACAGAGATCTACTAACACTGATGTAACATTTAGGTGACAGATTAATACATTTTTTGGTTGGATTGGCTAACCTAAATCTTTTTGACATAACAACAGTTCGCCCATGGGATGCTAATGCACAGAGTCCACTACGGGTTTAGGATCAGTGAAATGACTATCACTCTAGGCCTTCTAAGAGTGGAGTCCAAACTGCCTCAGCATCGCAGGGCCCATTCTAATGAAGACAATGTCCTCCACCCGTTTCCAAAACATTGAGGGGCCACTCAAAAGAAAGGGGCAATCGAGCCGAAGCTGCAGACGGTTGTCTTCATCCTGAATTTGCATTTAATACTCATCCTAACTTTTGTTTCTTTCCTAAGTTTAAAAAAGCATATTTACCCTAATACAGAGTTCTACTAATACTGATGTAACATTTAGTTGACAGATTAATCAATTTTTTTTTGGATTGGCCTCCCTAAACCTTTTTGACATAACAACAGTTCGCCCATGGGATGCTAATGCACAGAGTTTACCCCGTGTCTAGGATCAGCGAAATCATCATCACTCTAGGCCTTCTAAGAGTGGAGTCCAAACTGCCTCAGCATCGCAGGGGGCCCATTCTAATGAAGACAAAGTCCTCCACCCGTTTCCAAAACATTGAGGGGCCACTCAAATGTAAGGAGCAGTCGAACCGAAGCTGCAGACTTTTGTAATAATTCTGAATTTTTATTTAATCCTCATCCTAACTTTTGTTTGTTTCCTAAGTTTAAAAAAGCATATTTACCCTAGGACAGAGATCTACTAACACTGATGTAACATTTAGGTGACAGATTAATACATTTTTTGGTTGGATTGGCTAACCTAAATCTTTTGGACATAACAACAGTTCGCCCATGGGATGCTAATGAACAGAGTCCACTACGGGTCTAGGATCAGTGAAATCACTATCACTCTAGGCCTTCTAAGAGTGGAGTCCAAACTGCCTCAGCATCGCAGGGGGCCCATTCTAATGAAGACAAAGTCCTCCACCCTTTTCCAAAACATTGAGGGGCCACTCAAATGTAAGGGGCAGTCGAACCGAAGCTGCAGGCGTTTGTAAGAATTCAGATTTTTAATTTAATCCTCATCCTAACTTTTGTTTGTTTCCTAAGTTTAAAAAAGCATATTTACCCTAGGACAGAGATCTAATACTGACGTAACATTTAGGTGACAGATTAATACATTTTTTGGTTGGATTGGCTAACCTAAATCTTTTTGACATAACAACAGTTCGCTCATGGGATGCTAATGCACAGAGTCCACTACGGGTCTAGGATCAGTGAAATCATTATCACTCTAGGCCTTCTAAGAGTGGAGTCCAAACTGCCTCAGCATCACAGGGGGGCCCATTCTAATGAAGACAAAGTCCTCCACCCGTTTCCAAAACATTGAGGGGCCACTCAAAAGAAAGGGGCAGTCGAGCCGAAGCTGCAGACGGTTGTCTTCATCCTGAATTTTTATTTAATCCTCATCCTAACTTTTGTTTCTTTCCTAAGTTTAAAAAAGCATATTTACCCTAGTACAGAGTTCTACTAATACTGATGTAACATTTAGGTGACAGATTAATCAATTTTTTGTTTGGATTGGCCTCCCTAAATCTTTTTGACATGACAACAGTTCGCCCATGGGATGCTAATGCACAGAGTTTACCCCGGGTCCAGGATCAGTGAAATCATCATCACTATAGGCCTTCTAAGAGTGGAGTCCAAACTGCCTCAGCATCGCAGGGGGCCCATTCTAATGAAGACAAAGTCCTCCACCCTTTTCCAAAACATTGAGGGGCCACTAAAATGTAAGGGGCAGTCGAACCGAAGCTGCAGGCGTATGTAATAATTCAGATTTTTTATTTAATCCTCATCCTAACTTTTGTTTGTTTCCTAAATTTAAAAAAGCATATTTACCCTAGGACAGAGATCTACTAACACTGATGTAACATTTAGGTGACAGATTAATACATTTTTTGGTTGGATTGGCTAACCTAAATCTTTTTGAGATAACAACAGTTCGCCCATGGGATGCTAATGCACAGAGTCCACTACGGGTCTAGGATCAGTGAAATCACTATCACTCTAGGCCGTCTAAGAGTGGAGTCCAAACTGCCTCAGCATCGCAGGGGGGCCCATTCTAATGAAGACAATGTCCTCCACCCGTTTCCAAAACATTGAGGGGCCACTCAAAAGAAAGGGGCAGTCGAGCCGAAGCTGCAGACGGTTGTCTTCATCCTGAATTTGTATTTAATCCTCATCCTAACTTTTGTTTCTTTCCTAAGTTTAAAAAAGCATATTTACCCTAGTACAGAGTTCTACTAATACTGATGTAACATTTAGTTGACAGATTAATCAATTTTTTGTTTGGATTGGCCTCCCTAAATCTTTTTGACATAACAACAGTTCGCCCATGGGATGCTAATGCACAGAGTTTACCCCGTGTCTAGGATCAGTGAAATCATCATCACTCTAAGCCTTCTAAGAGTGGAGTCCAAACTGCCTCAGCATCGCAGGGGGCCCATTCTAATGAAGACAAAGTCCTCCACCCGTTTCCAAAACATTGAGGGGCCACTCAAATGTAAGGGGCAGTCGAACCGAAGCTGCAGACGTTTGTAATAATTCTGATTTTTTATTTAATCCTCATCCTAACTTTTGTTTGTTTCCTAAATTTAAAAAAGCATATTTACCCTAGGACAGAGATCTACTAACACTGATGAAACATTTAGGTGACAGATTAATACATTTTTTGGTTGGATTGGCTAACCTAAATCTTTTGGACATAACAACAGTTCGCCCATGGGATGCTAATGCACAGAGTCCACTACGGGTCTAGGATCAGTGAAATCACTATCACTCTAGGCCTTCTAAGAGTGGAGTCCAAACTGCCTCAGCATCGCAGGGGGGCCCATTCTAATGAAGACAATGTCCTCCACCCGTTTCCAAAACATTGAGGGGCCACTCAAAAGAAAGGGGCAGTCGAGCCGAAGCTGCAGACGGTTGTCTTCATCCTGAATTTGTATTTAATCCTCATCCTAACTTTTGTTTCTTTCCTAAGTTTAAAAAAGCATATTTACCCTAGTACAGAGTTCTACTAATTCTGATGTAACATTTAGTTGACAGATTAATCAATTTTTTGTTTGGATTGGCCTCCCTAAATCTTTTTGACATAACAACAGTTCGCCCATGGGATGCTAATGCACAGAGTTTACCCCGTGTCTAGGATCAGTGAAATCATCATCACTCTAGGCCTTCTAAGAGTGGAGTCCAAACTGCCTCAGCATCGCAGGGGGCCCATTCTAATGAAGACAAAGTCCTCCACCCTTTTCCAAAACATTGAGGGGCCACTCAAATGTAAGGGGCAGTCGAACCGAAGCTGCAGGCGTTTGTAATAATTCAGATTTTTTATTTAATCCTCATCCTAACTTTTGTTTGTTTCCTAAGTTTAAAAAAGCATATTTACCCTAGGACAGAGATCTACTAATACTGATGTAACATTTAGGTGACAGATTAATACATTTTTGGGTTGGATTGGCTAACCTAAATCTTTTTGACATAACAACAGTTCGCTCATGGGATGCTAATGCACAGAGTCCACTACGGGTCTAGGATCAGTGAAATCATTATCACTCTAGGCCTTCTAAGAGTGGAGTCCAAACTGCCTCAGCATCACAGGGGGGCCCATTCTAATGAAGACAAAGTCCTCCACCCGTTTCCAAAACATTGAGGGGCCACTCAAAAGAAAGGGCCAGTCGAGCCGAAGCTGCAGACGGTTGTCTTCATCCTGAATTTTTATTTAATCCTCATCCTAACTTTTGTTTCTTTCCTAAGTTTAAAAAAGCATATTTACCATAGTACAGAGTTCTACTAATACTGATGTAACATTTAGGTGACAGATTAATCAATTTTTTGTTTGGATTGGCCTCCCTAAATCTTTTTGACATGACAACAGTTCGCCCATGGGATGCTAATGCACAGAGTTTACCCCGGGTCCAGGATCAGTGAAATCATCATCACTATAGGCCTTCTAAGAGTGGAGTCCAAACTGCCTCAGCATCGCAGGGGGCCCATTCTAATGAAGACAAAGTCCTCCACCCTTTCCAAAACATTGAGGGGCCACTAAAATGTAAGGGGCAGTCGAACCGAAGCTGCAGGCGTATGTAATAATTCAGATTTTTTATTTAATCCTCATCCTAACTTTTGTTTGTTTCCTAAATTTAAAAAAGCATATTTACCCTAGGACAGAGATCTACTAACACTGATGTAACATTTAGGTGACAGATTAATACATTTTTTGGTTGGATTGGCTAACCTAAATCTTTTGGACATAACAACAGTTCGCCCATGGTATGCTAATGCACAGAGTCCACTACGGGTCTAGGATCAGTGAAATCACTATCACTCTAGGCCTTCTAAGAGTGGAGTCCAAACTGCCTCAGCATCGCAGGGGGGCCCATTCTAATGAAGACAATGTCCTCCACCCGTTTCCAAAACATTGAGGGGCCACTCAAAAGAAAGGGGTCAGTCGAGCCGAAGCTGCAGACGGTTGTCTTCATCCTGAATTTGTATTTAATCCTCATCCTAACTTTTGTTTCTTTCCTAAGTTTAAAAAAGCATATTTACCCTAGTACAGAGTTCTACTAATACTGATGTAACATTTAGTTGACAGATTAATCAATTTTTTGTTTGGATTGGCCTCCCTAAATCTTTTTGACATAACAACAGTTCGCCCATGGGATGCTAATGCACAGAGTTTACCCCGTGTCTAGGATCAGTGAAATCATCATCACTCTAGGCCTTCTAAGAGTGGAGTCCAAACTGCCTCAGCATCGCAGGGGGCCCATTCTAATGAAGACAAAGTCCTCCACCCGTTTCCAAAACATTGAGGGGCCACTCAAATGTAAGGGGCAGTCGAAACGAAGCTGCAGGCGTTTGTAATAATTCAGATTTTTTATTTAATCCTTATCCTAACTTTTGTTTGTTTCCTAAATTTAAAAAAGCATATTTACCCTAGGACAGAGATCTACTAACACTGATGTAACATTTAGGTGACAGATTAATACATTTTTTGGTTGGATTGGCTAACCTAAATCTTTTTGACATAACAACAGTTCGCCCATGGGATGCTAATGCACAGAGTCCACTACGGGTCTAGGATCAGTGAAATCACTATCACTCTAGGCCTTCTAAGAGTGGAGTCCAAACTGCCTCAGCATCGCAGGGGGGCCCATTCTAATGAAGACAATGTCCTCCACCCGTTTCCAAAACATTGAGGGGCCACTCAAAAGAAAGGGGCAATCGAGCCGAAGCTGCAGACGGTTGTCTTCATCCTGAATTTGTATTTAATCCTCATCCTAACTTTTCTTTCTTTCCTAAGTTTAAAAAAGCATATTTACCCTAGTACAGAGTTCTACTAATACTGATGTAACATTTAGGTGACAGATTAATAAATTTTTTGTTTGGATTGGCCTCCCTAAATCTTTTTGACATAACAACAGTTCGCCCATGGGATGCTAATGCACAGAGTTTACACCGAGTCTAGGATCAGTGAAATCACTATCACTCTAGGCCTTCTAAGAGTGTAGTCCAAACTGCCTCAGCATCGCAGGGGGGCCCATTCTAATGAAGACAATGTCCTCCACCCGTTTCCAAAACATTGAGGGGCCACTCAAAAGAAAGGGGCAGTCGAGCCGAAGCTGCAGACGGTTGTCTTCATCCTGAATTTGTATTTAATCCTCATCCTAACTTTTGTTTCTTTCCTAAGTTTAAAAAAGCATATTTACCCTAGTACAGAGTTCTACTAATACTGATGTAACATTTAGTTGACAGATTAATCAATTTTTTGTTTGGATTAGCCTCCCTAAACCTTTTTGACATAACAACAGTTCGCCCATGGGATGCTAATGCACAGAGTTTACCCCGTGTCTAGGATCAGTGAAATCATCATCACTCTAGGCCTTCTAAGAGTGGAGTCCAAACTGCCTCAGCATCGCAGGGGGCCCATTCTAATGAAGACAAAGTCCTCCACCCTTTTCCAAAACATTGAGGGGCCACTAAAATGTAAGGGGCAGTCGAACCGAAGCTGCAGGCGTATGTAATAATTCAGATTTTTTATTTAATCCTCATCCTAACTTTTGTTTCCTAAATTTAAAAAAGCACATTTACCCTAGGACAGAGATCTACTAACACTGATGTAACATTTAGGTGACAGATTAATACATTTTTTGGTTGGATTGGCTAACCTAAATCTTTTTGACATAACAACAGTTCGCCCATGGGATGCTAATGCACAGAGTCCACTACGGGTCTAGGATCAGTGAAATGACTATCACTCTAGGCCTTCTAAGAGTGGAGTCCAAACTGCCTCAGCATCGCAGGGCCCATTCTAATGAAGACAATGTCCTCCACCCGTTTCCAAAACATTGAGGGGCCACTCAAAAGAAAGGGGCAATCGAGCCGAAGCTGCAGACGGTTGTCTTCATCCTGAATTTGTATTTAATCCTCATCCTAACTTTTGTTTCTTTCCTAAGTTTAAAAAAGCATATTTACCCTAGTACAGAGTTCTACTAATACTGATGTAACATTTAGTTGACAGATTAATCAATTTTTTGTTTGGATTGGCCTCCCTAAACCTTTTTGACATAACAACAGTTCGCCCATGGGATGCTAATGCACAGAGTCCACTACGGGTCTAGGATCAGTGAAATCACTATCACTCTAGGCCTTCTAAGAGTGGAGTCCAAACTGCCTCAGCATCGCAGGGGGGCCCATTCTAATGAAGACAATGTCCTCCACCCGTTTCCAAAACATTGAGGGGCCACTCAAAAGAAAGGGGCAGTCGAGCCGATGCTGCAGACGTTTGTCTTCATCCTGAATTTGTATTTAATCCTCATCCTAACTTTTGTTTCTTTCCTAAGTTTAAAAAAGCATATTTACCCTAGTACAGAGTTCTACTAATACTGATGTAACATTTAGTTGACAGATTAATCAATTTTTTGTTTGGATTGGCCTCCCTAAATCTTTTTGACATAACAACAATTCGCCCATGGGATGCTAATGCACAGAGTTTACCCCGGGTCTAGGATCAGTGAAATCATCATCACTCTAGGCCTTCTAAGAGTGGAGTCCAAACTGCCTCAGCATCGCAGGGGGCCCATTCTAATGAAGACAAAGTCCTCCACCCGTTTCCAAAACATTGAGGGGCCACTCAAATGTAAGGGGCAGTCGAACCGAAGCTGCAGACGTTTGTAATAATTCTGATTTTTTATTTAATCCTCATCCTAACTTTTGTTTATTTCCTAAGTTTAAAAAAGCATATCTACCCTAGGACAGAGATCTACTAACACTGATGTAACATTTAGGTGACAGATTAATACATTTTTTGGTTGGATTGGCTAACCTAAATCTTTTTGACATAACAACAGTTCGCCCATGGGATGCTAATGCACAGAGTCCACTACGGGTCTAGGATCAGTGAAATCACTATCACTCTAGGCCTTCTAAGAATGGAGTCCAAACTGCCTCAGCATCGCAGGGGGGCCCATTCTAATGAAGACAATGTCCTCCACCCGTTTCCAAAACATTGAGGGGCCACTCAAAAGAAAGGGGCAGTCGAGCCGAAGCTGCAGACGGTTGTCTTCATCCTGAATTTTTATTTAATCCTCATCCTAACTTTTGTTTCTTTCCTAAGTTTAAAAAAGCATATTTACCCTAGTACAGAGTTCTACTAATACTGATGTAACATTTAGGTGACAGATTAATCAATTTTTTGTTTGGATTGGCCTCCCTAAATCTTTTTGACATAACAACAGTTCGCCCATGGGATGCTAATGCACAGAGTTTACCCCGGGTCCAGGATCAGTGAAATCATCATCACTCTAGGCCTTCTAAGAGTGGAGTCCAAACTGCCTCAGCATCGCAGGGGGCCCATTCTAATGAAGACAAAGTCCTCCACCCTTTTCCAAAACATTGAGGGGCCACTCAAAAGAAAGGGGCAGTCGAGCCGATGCTGCAGACGTTTGTCTTCATCCTGAATTTGTATTTAATCCTCATCCTAACTTTTGTTTCTTTCCTAAGTTTAAAAAAGCATATTTACCCTAGTACAGAGTTCTACTAATACTGATGTAACATTTAGTTGACAGATTAATCAATTTTTTGTTTGGATTGGCCTCCCTAAATCTTTTTGACATAACAACAGTTCGCCCATGGGATGCTAATGCACAGAGTTTACCCCGGGTCTAGGATCAGTGAAATCATCATCACTCTAGGCCTTCTAAGAGTGGAGTCCAAACTGCCTCAGCATCGCAGGGGGCCCATTCTAATGAAGACAAAGTCCTCCACCCGTTTCCAAAACATTGAGGGGCCACTCAAATGTAAGGGGCAGTCGAACCGAAGCTGCAGACGTTTGTAATAATTCTGATTTTTTATTTAATCCTCATCCTAACTTTTGTTTATTTCCTAAGTTTCAAAAAGCATATCTACCCTAGGACAGAGATCTACTAACACTGATGTAACATTTAGGTGACAGATTAATACATTTTTTGGTTGGATTGGCTAACCTAAATCTTTTTGACATAACAACAGTTCGCCCATGGGATGCTAATGCACAGAGTCCACTACGGGTCTAGGATCAGTGAAATCACTATCACTCTAGGCCTTCTAAGAGTGGAGTCCAAACTGCCTCAGCATCGCAGGGGGGCCCATTCTAATGAAGACAATGTCCTCCACCCGTTTCCAAAACATTGAGGGGCCACTCAAAAGAAAGGGGCAGTCGAGCCGAAGCTGCAGACGGTTGTCTTCATCCTGAATTTTTATTTAATCCTCATCCTAACTTTTGTTTCTTTCCTAAGTTTAAAAAAGCATATTTACCCTAGTACAGAGTTCTACTAATACTGATGTAACATTTAGGTGACAGATTAATCAATTTTTTGTTTGGATTGGCCTCCCTAAATCTTTTTGACATAACAACAGTTCGCCCATGGGATGCTAATGCACAGAGTTTACCCCGGATCCAGGATCAGTGAAATCATCATCACTCTAGGCCTTCTAAGAGTGGAGTCCAAACTGCCTCAGCATCGCAGGGGGCCCATTCTAATGAAGACAAAGTCCTCCACCCAATTCCAAAACATTGAGGGGCCACTCAAATGTAAGGGGCAGTCGAACCGAAGCTGCAGACGTTTGTAAAGATTCTGAATTTTTATTTAATCCTCATCCTAACTTTTGTTTATTTCCTAAGTTTAAAAAAGCATATCTACCCTAGGACAGAGATCTACTAACACTGATGTAACATTTAGGTGACAGATTAATAAATTTTTTGGTTGGATTGGCTAACCTAAATCTTTTTGACATAACAACAGTTCGCTCATGGGATGCTAATGCACAGAGTCCACTACGGGTCTAGGATCAGTGAAATCACTATCACTCTAGGCCTTCTAAGAGTGGAGTCCAAACTGCCTCAGCATCACAGGGGGGCCCATTCTAATGAAGACAAAGTCCTCCACCCGTTTCCAAAACATTGAGGGGCCACTCAAAAGAAAGGGGCAGTCGAGCAGAAGCTGCAGACGGTTGTCTTCATCCTGAATTTTTATTTAATCCTCATCCTAACTTTTGTTTCTTTCCTAAGTTTAAAAAAGCATATTTACCCTAGTACAGAGTTCTACTAATACTGATGTAACATTTAGTTGACAGATTAATCAATTTTTTGTTTGGATTGGCCTCCCTAAATCTTTTTGACATAACAACAGTTCGCCCATGGGATGCTAATGCACAGAGTTTACCCCGTGTCTAGGATCAGTGAAATCATCATCACTCTAGGCCTTCTAAGAGTGGAGTCCAAACTGCCTCAGCATCGCAGGGGGGCCCATTCTAATGAAGACAAAGTCCTCCACCCGTTTCCAAAACATTGAGGGGCCACTCAAATGTAAGGGGCAGTCGAACCGAAGCTGCAGGTGTTTGTAATAATTCAGATTTTTTATTTAATCCTCATCCTAACTTTTGTTTGTTTCCTAAATTTAAAAAAGCATATTTACCCTAGGACAGAGATCTACTAACACTGATGTAACATTTAGGTGACAGATTAATACATTTTTTGGTTGGATTGGCTAACCTAAATCTTTTTGACATAACAACAGTTCGCCCATGGGATGCTAATGCACAGAGTCCACTACGGGTCTAGGATCAGTGAAATCACTATCACTCTAGGCCTTCTAAGAGTGGAGTCCAAACTGCCTCAGCATCGCAGGGGGGCCCATTCTAATGAAGACAATGTCCTCCACCCGTTTCCAAAACATTGAGGGGCCACTCAAAAGAAAGGGGCAGTCGAGCCGAAGCTGCAGACGGTTGTCTTCATCTTGAATTTGTATTTAATCCTCATCCTAACTTTTGTTTCTTTCCTAAGTTTAAAAAAACATATTTACCCTAGTACAGAGTTCTACTAATACTGATGTAACATTTAGTTGACAGATTAATCAATTTTTTGTTTGGATTGGCCTCCCTAAATCTTTTTGACATAACAACAGTTCGCCCATGGGATGCTAATGCACAGAGTTTACCCCGTGTCTAGGATCAGTGCTATCATTATCACTCTAGGCCTTCTAAGATTGGAGTCCAAACTGCCTCAGCATCACAGGGGGACCCATTCTAATGAAGACAATGTCCTCCACCCGTTTCCAAAACATTGAGGGGCCACTCAAAAGAAAGGGGCAGTCGAGCCGAAGCTGCAGACGGTTGTCTTCATCCTGAATTTGTATTTAATCCTCATCCTAACTTTTGTTTCTTTCCTAAGTTTAAAAAAACATATTTACCCTAGTACAGAGTTCTACTAATACTGATGTAACATTTAGTTGACAGATTAATCAATTTTTTGTTTGGATTGGCCTCCCTAAATCTTTTTGACATAACAACAGTTCGCCCATGGGATGCTAATGCACAGAGTTTACCCCGTGTCTAGGATCAGTGAAATCATCATCACTCTAGGCCTTCTAAGAGTGGAGTCCAAACTGCCTCAGCATCGCAGGGGGCCCATTCTAATGAAGACAAAGTCCTCCACCCGTTTCCAAAACATTGAGGGGCCACTCAAATGTAAGGGGCAGTCGAACCGAAGCTGCAGGCGTTTGTAATAATTCAGATTTTTTATTTAATCCTCATCCTAACTTTTGTTTGTTTCCTAAATTTAAAAAAGCATATTTACCCTAGGACAGAGATCTACTAACACTGATGTAACATTTAGGTGACAGATTAATACATTTTTTGGTTGGATTGGCTAACCTAAATCTTTTTGACATAACAATAGTTCGCCCATGGGATGCTAATGCACAGAGTCCACTACGGGTCTAGGATCAGTGAAATCACTATCACTCTAGGCCTTCTAAGAGTGGAGTCCAAACTGCCTCAGCATCGCAGGGGGGCCCATTCTAATGAAGACAATGTCCTCCACCCGTTTCCAAAACATTGAGGGGCCACTCAAAAGAAAGGGGCAGTCGAGCCGAAGCTGCAGACGGTTGTCTTCATCCTGAATTTGTATTTAATCCTCATCCTAACTTTTGTTTCTTTCCTAAGTTTAAAAAAGCATATTTACCCTAGTACAGAGTTCTACTAATACTGATGTAACATTTAGGTGACAGATTAATACATTTTTTGTTTGGATTGGCTAACCTAAATCTTTTTGACATAACAACAGTTCGCCCATGGGATGCTAATGCACAGAGTCCACTACGGGTCTAGGATCAGTGAAATCACTATCACTCTAGGCCTTCTAAGAGTGGAGTCCAACTGCCTCAGCATCACAGGGGGGCCCATTCTAATGAAGACAATGTCCTCCACCCGTTTCCAAAACATTGAGGGGCCACTCAAAAGAAAGGGGCAGTCGAACCGAAGCTGCAGGCGTTTGTCATAATTCCGATTTTTTATTTAATCCTCATCCTAACTTTTGTTTGTTTCCTAAGTTTAAAAAAGCATATTTACCCTAGGACAGAGATCTACTAATACTGATGTAACATTTAGGTGACAGATTAATACATTTTTTGGTTGGATTGGCTAACCTAAATCTTTTTGACATAACAACAGTTCGCTCATGGGATGCTAATGCACAGAGTCCACTACGGGTCTAGGATCAGTGAAATCATCATCACTCTAGGCCTTCTAAGAGTGGAGTCCAAACTGCCTCAGCATCGCAGGGGGCCCATTCTAATGAAGACAAAGTCCTCCACCCGTTTCCAAAACATTGAGAGGCCACTCAAATGTAAGGGGCAGTCGAACTGAAGCTGCAGGCGTTTGTAATAATTCAGATTTTTTATTTAATCCTCATCCTAACTTTTGTTTTTTTCCTGAATTTAAAAAAGCATATTTACCCTAGGACAGAGATCTACTAACACTGATGTAACATTTAGGTGACAGATTAATACATTTTTTGGTTGGATTGGCTAACCTAAATCTTTTTGACATAACAACAGTTCGCCCATGGGATGCTAATGCACAGAGTCCACTACGGGTCTAGGATCAGTGAAATCACTATCACTCTAGGCCTTCTAAGAGTGGAGTCCAAACTGCCTCAGCATCGCAGGGGGGCCCATTCTAATGAAGACAATGTCCTCCACCCGTTTCCAAAACATTGAGGGGCCACTCAAAAGAAAGGGGCAGTCGAGCCGAAGCTGCAGACGGTTGTCTTCATCCTGAATTTGTATTTAATCCTCATCCTAACTTTTGTTTCTTTCCTAAGTTTAAAAAAACATATTTACCCTAGTACAGAGTTCTACTAATACTGATGTAACATTTAGTTGACAGATTAATCAATTTTTTGTTTGGATTGGCCTCCCTAAATCTTTTTGACATAACAACAGTTCGCCCATGGGATGCTAATGCACAGAGTTTACCCCGTGTCTAGGATCAGTGCAATCATTATCACTCTAGGCCTTCTAAGAGTGGAGTCCAAACTGCCTCAGCATCGCAGGGGGCCCATTCTAATGAAGACAAAGTCCTCCACCCATTTCCAAAACATTGAGGGGCCACTCAAATGTAAGGGGCAGTCGAACCGAAGCTGCAGACTTTTGTAATAATTCTGATTTTTTATTTAATCCTCATCCTAACTTTAGTTTGTTTCCTAAGTTTAAAAAAGCATATTTACCCTAGGACAGAGATCTACTAACACTGATGTAACATTTAGGTGACAGATTAATACATTTTTTGGTTGGATTGGCTAGCCTAAATCTTTTTGACATAACAACAGTTCGCCCATGGGATGCTAATGCACAGAGTCCACTACGGGTCTAGGATCAGTGAAATCACTATCACTCTAGGCCTTCTAAGAGTGGAGTCCAAACTGCCTCAGCATCACAGGGGGGCCCATTCTAATGAAGACAATGTCCTCCACCCGTTTCCAAAACATTGAGGGGCCACTCAAAAGAAAGGGGCAGTCGAGCCGAAGCTGCAGACGGTTGTCTTCATCCTGAATTTGTATTTAATCCTCATCCTAACTTTTGTTTCTTTCCTAAGTTTAAAAAAACATATTTACCCTAGTACAGAGTTCTACTAATACTGATGTAACATTTAGTTGACAGATTAATCAATTTTTTGTTTGGATTGGCCTCCCTAAATCTTTTTGACATAACAACAGTTCGCCCATGGGATGCTAATGCACAGAGTTTACCCCGTGTCTAGGATCAGTGAAATCATCATCACTCTAGGCCTTCTAAGAGTGGAGTCCAAACTGCCTCAGCATCGCAGGGGGCCCATTCTAATGAAGACAAAGTCCTCCACCCGTTTCCAAAACATTGAGGGGCCACTCAAATGTAAGGGGCAGTCGAACCGAAGCTGCAGGCGTTTGTAATAATTCAGATTTTTTATTTAATCCTCATCCTAACTTTTGTTTGTTTCCTAAGTTTAAAAAAGCATATTTACCCTAGGACAGAGATCTACTAACAATGATGTAACATTTAGGTGACAGATTAATACATTTTTTGGTTGGATTGGCTAACCTAAATCTTTTTGACATAACAACAGTTCGCCCATGGGATGCTAATGCACAGAGTCCACTACGGGTCTAGGATCAGTGAAATCACTATCACTCTAGGCCTTCTAAGAGTGGAGTCCAAACTGCCTCAGCATCACAGGGGGGCCCATTCTAATGAAGACAATGTCCTCCACCCGTTTCCAAAACATTGAGGGGCCACTCAAAAGAAAGGGGCAGTCGAGCCGAAGCTGCAGACGGTTGTCTTCATCCTGAATTTGTATTTAATCCTCATCCTAACTTTTGTTTCTTTCCTAAGTTTAAAAAAACATATTTACCCTAGTACAGAGTTCTACTAATACTGATGTAACATTTAGTTGACAGCTTAATCAATTTTTTGTTTGGATTGGCCTCCCTAAATCTTTTTGACATAACAACAGTTCGCCCATGGGATGCTAATGCACAGAGTTTACCCCGTGTCTAGGATCAGTAAAATCATCATCACTCTAGGCCTTCTAAGAGTGGAGTCCAAACTGCCTCAGCATCGCAGGGGGCCCATTCTAATGAAGACAAAGTCCTCCACCCGTTTCCAAAACATTGAGGGGCCACTCAAATGTAAGGGGCAGTCGAACCGAAGCTGCAGGCGTTTGTAATAATTCAGATTTTTTATTTAATCCTCATCCTAACTTTTGTTTGTTTCCTAAATTTAAAAAAGCATATTTACCCTAGGACAGAGATCCACTAACACTGATGTAACATTTAGGTGACAGATTAATACATTTTTTGGTTGGATTGGCTAACCTAAATCTTTTTGACATAACAACAGTTTGCCCATGGGATGCTAATGCACAGAGTCCACTACGGGTCTAGGATCAGTGAAATCACTATCACTCTAGGCCTTCTAAGAGTGGAGTCCAAACTGCCTCAGCATCGCAGGGGGGCCCATTCTAATGAAGACAAAGTCCTCCACCCGTTTCCAAAACATTGAGGGGCCACTCAAAAGAAAGGGGCAGTCGAGCCGAAGCTGCAGACGGTTGTCTTCATCCTGAATTTGTATTTAATCCTCATCCTAACTTTTGTTTTTTCCTAAGTTTAAAAAAGCATATTTACCCTAGTACAGAGTTCTACTAATACTGATGTAACATTTAGTTGACAGATTAATCAATTTTTTGTTTGGATTGGCCTCCCTAAATCTTTTTGCCATAACAACAGTTCGCCCATGTGATGCGATTGCACAGAGTTTACCCCGTGTCTAGGATCAGTGAAATCATCATCACTCTAGGCCTTCTAAGAGTGGAGTCCAAACTGCCTCAGCATCGCAGGGGGCCCATTCTAATGAAGACAAAGTCCTCCACCCGTTTCCAAAACATTGAGGGGCCACTCAAATGTAAGGGGCAGTCGAACCGAAGCTGCAGACGTTTGTAATAATTCTGATTTTTTATTTAATCCTCATCCTAACTTTTGTTTGTTTCCTAAATTTAAAAAAGCATATTTACCCTAGGACAGAGATCTACTAACACTGATGTAACATTTAGGTGACAGATTAATACATTTTTTGGTTGGATTGGCTAACCTAAATCTTTTTGACATAACAACAGTTCGCCCATGGGATGCTAATGCACAGAGTCCACTACGGGTCTAGGATCAGTGAAATCACTATCACTCTAGGCCTTCTAAGAATGGAGTCCAAACTGCCTCAGCATCGCAGGGGGGCCCATTCTAATGAAGACAATGTCCTCCACCCGTTTCCAAAACATTGAGGGGCCACTCAAAAGAAAGGGGCAGTCGAGCCGAAGCTGCAGACGGTTGTCTTCATCCTGAATTTTTATTTAATCCTCATCCTAACTTTTGTTTCTTTCCTAAGTTTAAAAAAGCATATTTACCCTAGTACAGAGTTCTACTAATACTGATGTAACATTTAGGTGACAGATTAATCAATTTTTTGTTTGGATTGGCCTCCCTAAATCTTTTTGACATAACAACAGTTCGCCCATGGGATGCTAATGCACAGAGTTTACCCCGGGTCCAGGATCAGTGAAATCATCATCACTCTAGGCCTTCTAAGAGTGGAGTCCAAACTGCCTCAGCATCACAGGGGGGCCCATTCTAATGAAGACAATGTCCTCCACCCGTTTCCAAAACATTGAGGGGCCACTCAAAAGAAAGGGGCAGTCGAGCCGAAGCTGCAGACGGTTGTCTTCATCCTGAATTTGTATTTAATCCTCATCCTAACTTTTGTTTCTTTCCTAAGTTTAAAAAAACATATTTACCCTAGTACAGAGTTCTACTAATACTGATGTAACATTTAGTTGACAGCTTAATCAATTTTTTGTTTGGATTGGCCTCCCTAAATCTTTTTGACATAACAACAGTTCGCCCATGGGATGCTAATGCACAGAGTTTACCCCGTGTCTAGGATCAGTAAAATCATCATCACTCTAGGCCTTCTAAGAGTGGAGTCCAAACTGCCTCAGCATCGCAGGGGGCCCATTCTAATGAAGACAAAGTCCTCCACCCGTTTCCAAAACATTGAGGGGCCACTCAAATGTAAGGGGCAGTCGAACCGAAGCTGCAGGCGTTTGTAATAATTCAGATTTTTTATTTAATCCTCATCCTAACTTTTGTTTGTTTCCTAAATTTAAAAAAGCATATTTACCCTAGGACAGAGATCCACTAACACTGATGTAACATTTAGGTGACAGATTAATACATTTTTTGGTTGGATTGGCTAACCTAAATCTTTTTGACATAACAACAGTTTGCCCATGGGATGCTAATGCACAGAGTCCACTACGGGTCTAGGATCAGTGAAATCACTATCACTCTAGGCCTTCTAAGAGTGGAGTCCAAACTGCCTCAGCATCGCAGGGGGGCCCATTCTAATGAAGACAAAGCTCTCCACCCGTTTCCAAAACATTGAGGGGCCACTCAAAAGAAAGGGGCAGTCGAGCCGAAGCTGCAGACGGTTGTCTTCATCCTGAATTTGTATTTAATCCTCATCCTAACTTTTGTTTTTTCCTAAGTTTAAAAAAGCATATTTACCCTAGTACAGAGTTCTACTAATACTGATGTAACATTTAGTTGACAGATTAATCAATTTTTTGTTTGGATTGGCCTCCCTAAATCTTTTTGCCATAACAACAGTTCGCCCATGTGATGCGATTGCACAGAGTTTACCCCGTGTCTAGGATCAGTGAAATCATCATCACTCTAGGCCTTCTAAGAGTGGAGTCCAAACTGCCTCAGCATCGCAGGGGGCCCATTCTAATGAAGACAAAGTCCTCCACCCGTTTCCAAAACATTGAGGGGCCACTCAAATGTAAGGGGCAGTCGAACCGAAGCTGCAGACGTTTGTAATAATTCTGATTTTTTATTTAATCCTCATCCTAACTTTTGTTTGTTTCCTAAATTTAAAAAAGCATATTTACCCTAGGACAGAGATCTACTAACACTGATGTAACATTTAGGTGACAGATTAATACATTTTTTGGTTGGATTGGCTAACCTAAATCTTTTTGACATAACAACAGTTCGCCCATGGGATGCTAATGCACAGAGTCCACTACGGGTCTAGGATCAGTGAAATCACTATCACTCTAGGCCTTCTAAGAGTGGAGTCCAAACTGCCTCAGCATCGCAGGGGGGCCCATTCTAATGAAGACAATGTCCTCCACCCGTTTCCAAAACATTGAGGGGCCACTCAAAAGAAAGGGGCAGTCGAGCCGAAGCTGCAGACGGTTGTCTTCATCCTGAATTTGTATTTAATCCTCATCCTAACTTTTGTTTCTTTCCTAAGTTTAAAAAAACATATTTACCCTAGTACAGAGTTCTACTAATACTGATGTAACATTTAGTTGACAGATTAATCAATTTTTTGTTTGGATTGGCCTCCCTAAATCTTTTTGACATAACAACAGTTCGCCCATGGGATGCTAATGCACAGAGTTTACCCCGTGTCTAGGATCAGTGCAATCATTATCACTCTAGGCCTTCTAAGAGTGGAGTCCAAACTGCCTCATCATCGCAGGGGGCCCATTCTAATGAAGACAAAGTCCTCCACCCATTTCCAAAACATTGAGGGGCCACTCAAATGTAAGGGGCAGTCGAACCGAAGCTGCAGACTTTTGTAATAATTCTGATTTTTTATTTAATCCTCATCCTAACTTTTGTTTGTTTCCTAAGTTTAAAAAAGCATATTTACCCTAGGACAGAGATCTACTAACACTGATGTAACATTTAGGTGACAGATTAATACATTTTTTGGTTGGATTGGCTAACCTAAATCTTTTTGACATAACAACAGTTCGCCCATGGGATGCTAATGCACAGAGTCCACTACGGGTCTAGGATCAGTGAAATCACTATCACTCTAGGCCTTCTAAGAGTGGAGTCCAAACTGCCTCAGCATCACAGGGGGGCCCATTCTAATGAAGACAATGTCCTCCACCCGTTTCCAAAACATTGAGGGGCCACTCAAAAGAAAGGGGCAGTCGAGCCGAAGCTGCAGACGGTTGTCTTCATCCTGAATTTGTATTTAATCCTCATTCTAACTTTTGTTTCTTTCCTAAGTTTAAAAAAACATATTTACCCTAGTACAGAGTTCTACTAATACTGATGTAACATTTAGTTGACAGATTAATCAATTTTTTGTTTGGATTGGCCTCCCTAAATCTTTTTGACATAACAACAGTTCGCCCATGGGATGCTAATGCACAGAGTTTACCCCGTGTCTAGGATCAGTGCAATCATTATCACTCTAGGCCTTCTAAGAGTGGAGTCCAAACTGCCTCAGCATCGCAGGGGGCCCATTCTAATGAAGACAAAGTCCTCCACCCGTTTCCAAAACATTGAGGGGCCACTCAAATGTAAGGGGCAGTCGAACCGAAGCTGCAGACTTTTGTAATAATTCTGATTTTTTATTTAATCCTCATCCTATCTTTTGTTTGTTTCCTAAGTTTAAAAAAACATATTTACCCTAGTACAGAGTTCTACTAATACTGATGTAACATTTAGTTGACAGATTAATCAATTTTTTGTTTGGATTGGCCTCCCTAAATCTTTTTGACATAACAACAGTTCGCCCATGGGATGCTAATGCACAGAGTTTACCCCGGGTCCAGGATCAGTGAAATCATCATCACTCTAGGCCTTCTAAGAGTGGAGTCCAAACTGCCTCAGCATCGCAGGGGGGCCCATTCTAATGAAGACAAAGTCCTCCACCCGTTTCAAAAACATTGAGGGGCACTCAAAAGAAAGGGGCAGTCGAGCCGAAGCTGCAGATGGTTGTCTTCATCCTGAATTTTTATTTAATCCTCATCCTAACTTTTGTTTCTTTCCTAAGTTTAAAAAAGCATATTTACCCTAGTACAGAGTTCTACTAATACTGATGTAACATTTAGTTGACAGATTAATCAATTTTTTGTTTGGATTGGCCTCCCTAAATCTTTTTGACATAACAACAGTTCGCCCATGGGATGCTAATGCACAGAGTTTACCCCGTGTCTAGGATCAGTGAAATCATCATCACTCTAGGCCTTCGAAGAGTGGAGTCCAAACTGCCTCAGCATCGCAGGGGGCCCATTCTAATGAAGACAAAGTCCTCCACCCGTTTCCAAAACATTGAGGGGCCACTCAAATGTAAGGGGCAGTCGAACCGAAGCTGCAGACGTTTGTAATAATTCTGATTTTTTATTTAATCCTCATCCTAACTTTTGTTTGTTTCCTAAATTTAAAAAAGCATATTTACCCTAGGACAGAGATCTACTAACACTGATGTAACATTTAGGTGACAGATTAATACATTTTTTGGTTGGATTGGCTAACCTAAATCTTTTTGACATAACAACAGTTTGCCCATGGGAAGCTAATGCACAGAGTCCACTACGGGTCTAGGATCAGTGAAATCACTATCACTCTAGGCCTTCTAAGAGTGGAGTCCAAACTGCCTCAGCATCGCAGGGGGGCCCATTCTAATGAAGACAATGTCCTCCACCCGTTTCCAAAACATTGAGGGGCCACTCAAAAGAAAGGGGCAGTCGAACCGAAGCTGCAGACGGTTGTCTTCATCCTGAATTTGTATTTAATCCTCATCCTAACTTTTGTTTCTTTCCTAAGTTTAAAAAAGCATATTTACCCTAGTACAGAGTTCTACTAATACTGATGTAACATTTAGTTGACAGATTAATCAATTTTTTGTTTGGATTGGCCTCCCTAAATCTTTTTGACATAACAACAGTTCGCCCATGGGATGCTAATGCACAGAGTTTACCCCGTGTCTAGGATCAGTGAAATCATCATCACTCTAGGCCTTCTAAGAGTGGAGTCCAAACTGCCTCAGCATCGCAGGGGGCCCATTCTAATGAAGACAAAGTCCTCCACCCGTTTCCAAAACATTGAGGGGCCACTCAAATGTAAGGGGCAGTCGAACCGAAGCTGCAGGCGTTTGTAATAATTCAGATTTTTTATTTAATCCTCATCCTAACTTTTCTTTCTTTCCTAAGTTTAAAAAAGCATATTTACCCTAGTACAGAGTTCTACTAATACTGATGTAACATTTAGGTGACAGATTAATCAATTTTTTGTTTGGATTGGCCTCCCTAAATCTTTTTGACATAACAACAGTTCGCCCATGGGATGCTAATGCACAGAGTTTACCCCGGGTCCAGGATCAGTGAAATCATCATCACTCTAGGCCTTCTAAGAGTGGAGTCCAAACTGCCTCAGCATCGCAGGGGGCCCATTCTAATGAAGACAAAGTCCTCCACCCTTTTCCAAAACATTGAGGGGCCACTAAAATGTAAGGGGCAGTCGAACCGAAGCTGCAGGCGTATGTAATAATTCAGATTTTTTATTTAATCCTCATCCTAACTTTTGTTTGTTTCCTAAATTTAAAAAAGCATATTTACCCTAGGACAGAGATCTACTAACACTGATGTAACATTTAGGTGACAGATTAATACATTTTTTGGTTGGATTGGCTAACCTAAATCTTTTTGACATAACAACAGTTCGCCCATGGGATGCTAATGCACAGAGTCCACTACGGGTCTAGGATCAGTGAAATCACTATCACTCTAGGCCTTCTAAGAGTGGAGTCCAAACTGCCTCAGCATCACAGGGGGGCCCATTCTAATGAAGACAATGTCCTCCACCCGTTTCCAAAACATTGAGGGGCCACTCAAAAGAAAGGGGCAGTCGAGCCGAAGCTGCAGACGGTTGTCTTCATCCTGAATTTGTATTTAATCCTCATCCTAACTTTTGTTTCTTTCCTAAGTTTAAAAAAACATATTTACCCTAGTACAGAGTTCTACTAATACTGATGTAACATTTAGTTGACAGATTAAAAAAATTTTTTGTTTGGATTGGCCTCCCTAAATCTTTTTGACATAACAACAGTTCGCCCATGGGATGCTAATGCACAGAGTTTACCCCGTGTCTAGGATCAGTGAAATCATTATCACTCTAGGCCTTCTAAGAGTGGAGTCCAAACTGCCTCAGCATCGCAGGGGGCCCATTCTAATGAAGACAAAGTCCTCCACCCGTTTCCAAAACATTGAGGGGCCACTCAAATGTAAGGGGCAGTCGAACCGAAGCTGCAGGCGTTTGTAATAATTCAGATTTTTTATTTAATCCTCATCCTAACTTTTGTTTGTTTTCTAAATTTAAAAAAGCATATTTACCCTAGGACAGAGATCCACTAACACTGATGTAACATTTAGGTGACAGATTAATACATTTTTTGGTTGGATTGGCTAACCTAAATCTTTTTGACATAACAACAGTTTGCCCATGGGATGCTAATGCACAGAGTCCACTACGGGTCTAGGATCAGTGAAATCACTATCACTCTAGGCCTTCTAAGAGTGGAGTCCAAACTGCCTCAGCATCGCAGGGGGGCCCATTCTAATGAAGACAAAGTCCTCCACCCGTTTCCAAAACATTGAGGGGCCACTCAAAAGAAAGGGGCAGTCGAGCCGAAGCTGCAGACGGTTGTCTTCATCCTGAATTTGTATTTAATCCTCATCCTAACTTTTGTTTCTTTCATAAGTTTAAAAAAACATATTTACCCTAGTACAGAGTTCTACTAATACTGATGTAACATTTAGTTGACAGATTAATCAATTTTTTGTTTGGATTGGCCTCCCTAAATCTTTTTGACATAACAACAGTTCGCCCATGGGATGCTAATGCACAGAGTTTAGCCCGTGTCTAGGATCAGTGAAATCATCATCACTCTAGGCCTTCTAAGAGTGGAGTCCAAACTGCCTCAGCATCGCAGTGGGCCCATTCTAATGAAGACAAAGTCCTCCACCCTTTTCCAAAACATTGAGGGGCCACTCAAATGTAAGGGGCAGTCGAACCGAAGCTGCAGGCGTTTGTAATAATTCCGATTTTTTATTTAATCCTCATCCTAACTTTTGTTTGTTTCCTAAGTTTAAAAAAGCATATTTACCCTAGGACAGAGATCTACTAATACTGATGTAACATTTAGGTGACAGATTAATACATTTTTTGGTTGGATTGGCTAACCTAAATCTTTTTGACATAACAACAGTTCGCTCATGGGATGCTAATGCACAGAGTCCACTACGGGTCTAGGATCAGTGAAATCATCATCACTCTAGGCCTTCTAAGAGTGGAGTCCAAACTGCCTCAGCATCGCAGGGGGCCCATTCTAATGAAGACAAAGTCCTCCACCCGTTTCCAAAACATTGAGAGGCCACTCAAATGTAAGGGGCAGTCGAACTGAAGCTGCAGGCGTTTGTAATAATTCAGATTTTTTATTTAATCCTCATCCTAACTTTTGTTTGTTTCCTAAATTTAAAAAAGCATATTTACCCTAGGACAGAGATCTACTAACACTGATGTAACATTTAGGTGACAGATTAATACATTTTTTGGTTGGATTGGCTAACCTAAATCTTTTTGACATAACAACAGTTTGCCCATGGGATGCTAATGCACAGAGTCCACTACGGGTCTAGGATCAGTGCAATCATTATCACTCTAGGCCTTCTAAGAGTGGAGTCCAAACTGCCTCAGCATCGCAGGGGGCCCATTCTAATGAAGACAAAGTCCTCCACCCGTTTCCAAAACATTGAGGGGCCACTCAAATGTAAGGGGCAGTCGAACCGAAGCTGCAGACTTTTGTAATAATTCTGATTTTTTATTTAATCCTCATCCTAACTTTTGTTTGTTTCCTAAGTTTAAAAAAGCATATTTACCCTAGGACAGAGATCTACTAACACTGATGTAACATTTAGGTGACAGATTAATACATTTTTTGGTTGGATTGGCTAACCTAAATCTTTTTGACATAACAACAGTTCGCCCATGGGATGCTAATGCACAGAGTCCACTACGGGTCTAGGATCAGTGAAATCACTATCACTCTAGGCCTTCTAAGAGTGGAGTCCAAACTGCCTCAGCATCACAGGGGGGCCCATTCTAATGAAGACAAAGTCCTCCACCCGTTTCCAAAACATTGAGGGGCCACTCAAAAGAAAGGGGCAGTCGAGCCGAAGCTGCAGACGGTTGTCTTCATCCTGAATTTGTATTTAATCCTCATCCTAACTTTTGTTTCTTTCCTAAGTTTAAAAAAACATATTTACCCTAGTACAGAGTTCTACTAATACTGATGTAACATTTAGTTGACAGATTAATCAATTTTTTGTTTGGATTGGCCTCCCTAAATCTTTTTGACATAACAACAGTTCGCCCATGGGATGCTAATGCACAGAGTTTACCCCGTGTCTAGGATCAGTGAAATCATCATCACTCTAGGCCTTCTAAGAGTGGAGTCCAAACTGCCTCAGCATCGCAGGGGGCCCATTCTAATGAAGACAAAGTCCTCCACCCGTTTCCAAAACATTGAGGGGCCACTCAAATGTAAGGGGCAGTCGAACCGAAGCTGCAGGCGTTTGTAATAATTAAGATTTTTTATTTAATCCTCATCCTAACTTTTGTTTGTTTCCTAAATTTAAAAAAGCATATTTACCCTAGGACAGAGATCTACTAACACTGATGTAACATTTAGGTGACAGATTAATACATTTTTTTGTTGGATTGGCTAACCTAAATCTTTTTGACATATCAACAGTTCGCCCATGGGATGCTAATGCACAGAGTTTACCCCGTGTCTAGGATCAGTGCAATCATTATCACTCTAGGCCTTCTAAGAGTGGAGTCCAAACTGCCTCAGCATCGCAGGGGGCCCATTCTAATGAAGACAAAGTCCTCCACCCATTTCCAAAACATTGAGGGGCCACTCAAATGTAAGGGGCAGTCGAACCGAAGCTGCAGACTTTTGTAATAATTCTGATTTTTTATTTAATCCTCATCCTAACTTTTGTTTGTTTCCTAAGTTTAAAAAAGCATATTTACCCTAGGACAGAGATCTACTAACACTGATGTAACATTTAGGTGACAGATTAATACATTTTTTGGTTGGATTGGCTAACCTAAATCTTTTTGACATAACAACAGTTCGCCCATGGGATGCTAATGCACAGAGTCCACTACGGGTCTAGGATCAGTGAAATCATCATCACTCTAGGCCTTCTAAGAGTGGAGTCCAAACTGCCTCAGCATCGCAGGGGGCCCATTCTAATGAAGACAAAGTCCTCCACCCTTTTCCAAAACATTGAGGGGCCACTCAAATGTAAGGGGCAGTCGAACCGAAGCTGCAGGCGTTTGTAATAATTCCGATTTTTTATTTAATCCTCATCCTAACTTTTGTTTGTTTCCTAAGTTTAAAAAAGCATATTTACCCTAGGACAGAGATCTACTAATACTGATGTAACATTTAGGTGACAGATTAATAAATTTTTTGGTTGGATTGGCTAACCTAAATCTTTTTGACATAACAACAGTTCGCCCATGGGATGCTAATGCACAGAGTCCATTACGGGTCTAGGATCAGTGAAATCACTATCACTCTAGGCCTTCTAAGAGTGGAGTCCAAACTGCTTCAGCATCGCAGGGGGGCCCATTCTAATGAAGACAATGTACTCCACCCGTTTCCAAAACATTGAGGGGCCACTCAAAAGAAAGGGGCAGTCGAGCCGAAGCTGCAGACGGTTGTCTTCATCCTGAATTTGTATTTAATCCTCATCCTAACTTTTGTTTCTTTCCTAAGTTTAAAAAAGCATATTTACCCTAGTACAGAGTTCTACTAATACTGATGTAACATTTAGTTGACAGATTAATCAATTTTTTGTTTGGATTGGCCTCCCTAAATCTTTTTGACATAACAACAGTTCGCCCATGGGATGCTAATGCACAGAGTTTACCCCGTGTCTAGGATCAGTGAAATCATCATCACTCTAGGCCTTCTAAGAGTGGAGTCCAAACTGCCTCAGCATCTCAGGGGGCCCATTCTAATGAAGACAAAGTCCTCCACCCGTTTCCAAAACATTGAGGGGCCACTCAAATGTAAGGGGCAGTCGAACCGAAGCTGCAGACGTTTGTAATAATTCTGATTTTTTTATTTAATCCTCATCCTAACTTTTGTTTGTTTCCTAAATTTAAAAAAGCATATTTACCCTAGGACAGAGATCTACTAACACTGATGTAACATTTAGGTGACAGATTAATACATTTTTGGGTTGGATTGGCTAACCTAAATCTTTTTGACATAACAACAGTTCGCCCATGGGATGCTAATGCACAGAGTCCACTACGGGTCTAGGATCAGTGAAATCACTATCACTCTAGGCCTTCTAAGAGTGGAGTCCAAACTGCCTCAGCATCGCAGGGGGGCCCATTCTAATGAAGACAATGTCCTCCACCCGTTTCCAAAACATTGAGGGGCCACTCAAAAGAAAGGGGCAGTCGAGCCGAAGCTGCAGACGGTTGTCTTCATCCTGAATTTTTATTTAATCCTCATCCTAACTTTTGTTTCTTTCCTAAGTTTAAAAAAGCATATTTACCCTAGTACAGAGTTCTACTAATACTGATGTAACATTTAGGTGACAGATTAATACATTTTTTGTTTGGATTGGCCTCCCTAAATCTTTTTGACATAACAACAGTTCGCCCATGGGATGCTAATGCACAGAGTTTACCCCGAGTCTAGGATCAGTGAAATCATCATCACTCTAGGCCTTCTAAGAGTGGAGTCCAAACTTCCTCAGCATCGCAGGGGGCCCATTCTAATGAAGACAAAGTCCTCCACCCGTTTCCAAAACATTGAGGGGCCACTCAAATGTAAGGGGCAGTCAAACCGAAGCTGCAAACGTTTGTAATAATTCTGATTTTTTATTTAATCCTCATCCTAACTTTTGTTTGTTTCCTAAATTTAAAAAAGCATATTTACCCTAGGACAGAGATCTACTAACACTGATGTAACATTTAGGTGACAGATTAATACATTTTTTGGTTGGATTGGCTAACCTAAATCTTTTTGACATAGCAACAGTTCGTCCATGGGATGCTAATGCACAGAGTCCACTACGGGTCTAGGATCAGTGAAATCACTATCACTCTAGGCCTTCTAAGAGTGGAGTCCAAACTGCCTCAGCATCGCAGGGGGGCCCATTCTAATGAAGACAATGTCCTCCACCCGTTCCCAAAACATTGAGGGGCCACTCAAAAGAAAGGGGCAGTCGAGCCGAAGCTGCAGACGGTTGTCTTCATCCTGAATTTGTATTTAATCCTCATCCTAACTTTTGTTTCTTTCCTAAGTTTAAAAAAGCATATTTACCCTAGTACAGAGTTCTACTAATACTGATGTAACATTTAGTTGACAGATTAATCAATTTTTTGTTTGGATTGGCCTCCCTAAATCTTTTTGACATAACAACAGTTCGCCCATGGGATGCTAATGCACAGAGTTTACCCCGTGTCTAGGATCAGTGAAATCATCATCACTCTAGGCCTTCTAAGAGTGGAGTCCAAACTGCCTCAGCATCGCAGGGGGCCCATTTTAATGAAGACAAAGTCCTCCACCCTTTTCCAAAACATTGAGGGGCCACTCAAATGTAAGGGGCAGTCGAACCGAAGCTGCAGGCGTTTGTAATAATTCCGATTTTTTATTTAATCCTCATCCTAACTTTTGTTTGTTTCCTAAGTTTAAAAAAGCATATTTACCCTAGGACAGAGATCTACTAATACTGATGTAACATTTAGGTGACAGATTAATAAATTTTTTGGTTGGATTGGCTAACCTAAATCTTTTTGACATAACAACAGTTCGCCCATGGGATGCTAATGCACAGAGTCCATTACGGGTCTAGGATCAGTGAAATCACTATCACTCTAGGCCTTCTAAGAGTGGAGTCCAAACTGCTTCAGCATCGCAGGGGGGCCCATTCTAATGAAGACAATGTACTCCACCCGTTTCCAAAACATTGAGGGGCCACTCAAAAGAAAGGGGCAGTCGAGCCGAAGCTGCAGACGGTTGTCTTCATCCTGAATTTGTATTTAATCCTCATCCTAACTTTTGTTTCTTTCCTAAGTTTAAAAAAGCATATTTACCCTAGTACAGAGTTCTACTAATACTGATGTAACATTTAGTTGACAGATTAATCAATTTTTTGTTTGGATTGGCCTCCCTAAATCTTTTTGACATAACAACAGTTCGCCCATGGGATGCTAATGCACAGAGTTTACCCCGTGTCTAGGATCAGTGAAATCATCATCACTCTAGGCCTTCTAAGAGTGGAGTCCAAACTGCCTCAGCATCTCAGGGGGCCCATTCTAATGAAGACAAAGTCCTCCACCCGTTTCCAAAACATTGAGGGGCCACTCAAATGTAAGGGGCAGTCGAACCGAAGCTGCAGACGTTTGTAATAATTCTGATTTTTTTATTTAATCCTCATCCTAACTTTTGTTTGTTTCCTAAATTTAAAAAAGCATATTTACCCTAGGACAGAGATCTACTAACACTGATGTAACATTTAGGTGACAGATTAATACATTTTTGGGTTGGATTGGCTAACCTAAATCTTTTTGACATAACAACAGTTCGCCCATGGGATGCTAATGCACAGAGTCCACTACGGGTCTAGGATCAGTGAAATCACTATCACTCTAGGCCTTCTAAGAGTGGAGTCCAAACTGCCTCAGCATCGCAGGGGGGCCCATTCTAATGAAGACAATGTCCTCCACCCGTTTCCAAAACATTGAGGGGCCACTCAAAAGAAAGGGGCAGTCGAGCCGAAGCTGCAGACGGTTGTCTTCATCCTGAATTTTTATTTAATCCTCATCCTAACTTTTGTTTCTTTCCTAAGTTTAAAAAAGCATATTTACCCTAGTACAGAGTTCTACTAATACTGATGTAACATTTAGGTGACAGATTAATACATTTTTTGTTTGGATTGGCCTCCCTAAATCTTTTTGACATAACAACAGTTCGCCCATGGGATGCTAATGCACAGAGTTTACCCCGAGTCTAGGATCAGTGAAATCATCATCACTCTAGGCCTTCTAAGAGTGGAGTCCAAACTTCCTCAGCATCGCAGGGGGCCCATTCTAATGAAGACAAAGTCCTCCACCCGTTTCCAAAACATTGAGGGGCCACTCAAATGTAAGGGGCAGTCAAACCGAAGCTGCAAACGTTTGTAATAATTCTGATTTTTTATTTAATCCTCATCCTAACTTTTGTTTGTTTCCTAAATTTAAAAAAGCATATTTACCCTAGGACAGAGATCTACTAACACTGATGTAACATTTAGGTGACAGATTAATACATTTTTTGGTTGGATTGGCTAACCTAAATCTTTTTGACATAGCAACAGTTCGTCCATGGGATGCTAATGCACAGAGTCCACTACGGGTCTAGGATCAGTGAAATCACTATCACTCTAGGCCTTCTAAGAGTGGAGTCCAAACTGCCTCAGCATCGCAGGGGGGCCCATTCTAATGAAGACAATGTCCTCCACCCGTTCCCAAAACATTGAGGGGCCACTCAAAAGAAAGGGGCAGTCGAGCCGAAGCTGCAGACGGTTGTCTTCATCCTGAATTTGTATTTAATCCTCATCCTAACTTTTGTTTCTTTCCTAAGTTTAAAAAAGCATATTTACCCTAGTACAGAGTTCTACTAATACTGATGTAACATTTAGTTGACAGATTAATCAATTTTTTGTTTGGATTGGCCTCCCTAAATCTTTTTGACATAACAACAGTTCGCCCATGGGATGCTAATGCACAGAGTTTACCCCGTGTCTAGGATCAGTGAAATCATCATCACTCTAGGCCTTCTAAGAGTGGAGTCCAAACTGCCTCAGCATCGCAGGGGGCCCATTTTAATGAAGACAAAGTCCTCCACCCTTTTCCAAAACATTGAGGGGCCACTAAAATGTAAGGGGCAGTCGAGCCGAAGCTGCAGACGGTTGTCTTCATCCTGAATTTGTATTTAATCCTCATCCTAACTTTTGTTTCTTTCCTAAGTTTAAAAAAGCATATTTACCCTAGTACAGAGTTCTACTAATACTGATATAACATTTAGTTGACAGATTAATCAATTTTTTGTTTGGATTGGCCTCCCTAAATCTTTTTGACATAACAACAGTTCACCCATGGGATGCTAATGCACAGAGTTTACCCCGTGTCTAGGATCAGTGAAATCATCATCACTCTAGGCCTTCTAAGAGTGGAGTCCAAACTGCCTCAGCATCTCAGGGGGCCCATTCTAATGAAGACAAAGTCCTCCACCCGTTTCCAAAACATTGAGGGGCCACTCAAATGTAAGGGGCAGTCGAACCGAAGCTGCAGACGTTTGTAATAATTCTGATTTTTTTATTTAATCCTCATCCTAACTTTTGTTTGTTTCCTAAATTTAAAAAAGCATATTTACCCTAGGACAGAGATCTACTAACACTGATGTAACATTTAGGTGACAGATTAATACATTTTTGGGTTGGATTGGCTAACCTAAATCTTTTTGACATAACAACAGTTCGCCCATGGGATGCTAATGCACAGAGTCCACTACGGGTCTAGGATCAGTGAAATCACTATCACTCTAGGCCTTCTAAGAGTGGAGTCCAAACTGCCTCAGCATCGCAGGGGGGCCCATTCTAATGAAGACAATGTCCTCCACCCGTTTCCAAAACATTGAGGGGCCACTCAAAAGAAAGGGGCAGTCGAGCCGAAGCTGCAGACGGTTGTCTTCATCCTGAATTTTTATTTAATCCTCATCCTAACTTTTGTTTCTTTCCTAAGTTTAAAAAAGCATATTTACCCTAGTACAGAGTTCTACTAATACTGATGTAACATTTAGGTGACAGATTAATACATTTTTTGTTTGGATTGGCCTCCCTAAATCTTTTTGACATAACAACAGTTCGCCCATGGGATGCTAATGCACAGAGTTTACCCCGAGTCTAGGATCAGTGAAATCATCATCACTCTAGGCCTTCTAAGAGTGGAGTCCAAACTTCCTCAGCATCGCAGGGGGCCCATTCTAATGAAGACAAAGTCCTCCACCCGTTTCCAAAACATTGAGGGGCCACTCAAATGTAAGGGGCAGTCAAACCGAAGCTGCAAACGTTTGTAATAATTCTGATTTTTTATTTAATCCTCATCCTAACTTTTGTTTGTTTCCTAAATTTAAAAAAGCATATTTACCCTAGGACAGAGATCTACTAACACTGATGTAACATTTAGGTGACAGATTAATACATTTTTTGGTTGGATTGGCTAACCTAAATCTTTTTGACATAGCAACAGTTCGTCCATGGGATGCTAATGCACAGAGTCCACTACGTGTCTAGGATCAGTGCAATCACTATCACTCTAGGCCTTCTAAGAGTGGAGTCCAAACTGCCTCAGCATCGCAGGGGGCCCATTCTAATGAAGACAAAGTCCTCCACCCATTTCCAAAACATTGAGGGGCCACTCAAATGTAAGGGGCAGTCGAACCGAAGCTGCAGACTTTTGTAATAATTCTGATTTTTTATTTAATCCTCATCCTAACTTTTGTTTGTTTCCTAAGTTTAAAAAAGCATATTTACCCTAGGACAGAGATCTACTAACACTGATGTAACATTTAGGTGACAGATTAATACATTTTTTGGTTGGATTGGCTAACCTAAATCTTTTTGACATAACAACAGTTCGCCCATGGGATGCTAATGCACAGAGTCCACTACGGGTCTAGGATCAGTGAAATCATCATCACTCTAGGCCTTCTAAGAGTGGAGTCCAAACTGCCTCAGCATCGCAGGGGGCCCATTCTAATGAAGACAAAGTCCTCCACCCTTTTCCAAAACATTGAGGGGCCACTCAAATGTAAGGGGCAGTCGAACCGAAGCTGCAGGCGTTTGTAATAATTCCGATTTTTTATTTAATCCTCATCCTAACTTTTGTTTGTTTCCTAAGTTTAAAAAAGCATATTTACCCTAGGACAGAGATCTACTAATACTGATGTAACATTTAGGTGACAGATTAATACATTTTTTGGTTGGATTGGCTAACCTAAATCTTTTTGACATAACAACAGTTCGCCCATGGGATGCTAATGCACAGAGTCCATTACGGGTCTAGGATCAGTGAAATCACTATCACTCTAGGCCTTCTAAGAGTGGAGTCCAAACTGCTTCAGCATCGCAGGGGGGCCCATTCTAATGAAGACAATGTACTCCACCCGTTTCCAAAACATTGAGGGGCCACTCAAAAGAAAGGGGCAGTCGAGCCGAAGCTGCAGACGGTTGTCTTCATCCTGAATTTGTATTTAATCCTCATCCTAACTTTTGTTTCTTTCCTAAGTTTAAAAAAGCATATTTACCCTAGTACAGAGTTCTACTAATACTGATGTAACATTTAGTTGACAGATTAATCAATTTTTTGTTTGGATTGGCCTCCCTAAATCTTTTTGACATAACAACAGTTCGCCCATGGGATGCTAATGCACAGAGTTTACCCCGTGTCTAGGATCAGTGAAATCATCATCACTCTAGGCCTTCTAAGAGTGGAGTCCAAACTGCCTCAGCATCGCAGGGGGCCCATTTTAATGAAGACAAAGTCCTCCACCCTTTTCCAAAACATTGAGGGGCCACTAAAATGTAAGGGGCAGTCGAGCCGAAGCTGCAGACGGTTGTCTTCATCCTGAATTTGCATTTAATCCTCATCCTAACTTTTGTTTCTTTCCTAAGTTTAAAAAAGCATATTTACCCTAGTACAGAGTTCTACTAATACTGATATAACATTTAGTTGACAGATTAATCAATTTTTTGTTTGGATTGGCCTCCCTAAATCTTTTTGACATAACAACAGTTCACCCATGGGATGCTAATGCACAGAGTTTACCCCGTGTCTAGGATCAGTGAAATCATCATCACTCTAGGCCTTCTAAGAGTGGAGTCCAAACTGCCTCAGCATCTCAGGGGGCCCATTCTAATGAAGACAAAGTCCTCCACCCGTTTCCAAAACATTGAGGGGCCACTCAAATGTAAGGGGCAGTCGAACCGAAGCTGCAGACGTTTGTAATAATTCTGATTTTTTTATTTAATCCTCATCCTAACTTTTGTTTGTTTCCTAAATTTAAAAAAGCATATTTACCCTAGGACAGAGATCTACTAACACTGATGTAACATTTAGGTGACAGATTAATACATTTTTTGGTTGGATTGGCTAACCTAAATCTTTTTGACATAACAACAGTTCGCCCATGGGATGCTAATGCACAGAGTCCACTACGGGTCTAGGATCAGTGAAATCACTATCACTCTAGGCCTTCTAAGAGTGGAGTCCAAACTGCCTCAGAATCGCAGGGGGGCCCATTCTAATGAAGACAAAGTCCTCCACCCGTTTCCAAAACATTGAGGGGCCACTCAAAAGAAAGGGGCAGTCGAGCCGAAGCTGCAGACGGTTGTCTTCATCCTGAATTTGTATTTAATCCTCATCCTAACTTTTGTTTGTTTCATAAGTTTAAAAAAGCATATTTACCCTAGGACAGAGATCTACTAACACTGATGTAACATTTAGGTGACAGATTAATCAAGTTTTTTGCTTGGATTGGCTAACCTAAATCTTTTTGACATAACAACAGATCGCCCATGGGATGCTAATGCACAGAGTTTAACCCGGGTATAGGATCAGTGAAATCACCATCACTCTAGGCCTTCTAAGAATGGAGTCCAAACTGCCTCAGCATCGCAGTGGGCCCATTCTAATGAAGACAAAGTCCTCCACCCGTTTCCAAAACATTGAGGGGCCACTCAAATGTAAGGGGCAGTCGAACCGAAGCTGCAGACGTTTGTAATAATTCTGATTTTTTATTTAATCCTTATCCTATCTTTTGTTTGTTTCCTAAGTTTAAAAAAAGCATATTTACCCTAGGACAGCGATCTACTAACACTGATGTAACATTTAGGTGACAGATTAATAAATTTTTTGGTTGGATTGGCTAACCTAAATCTTTTTGACATAACAACAGTTCGCCCATGGGATGCTAATGCACAGAGTCCACTCCGGGTCTAGGATCAGTGAAATCACCATCACTCTAGGCCTTCTAAGAGTGGAGTCTAAACTGCCTCAGCATCGCAGGGGAGCCCATTCTAATGAAGATAAAGTCTTCCACCTGTCTCCAAAACATTGAGGGGCCACTCAAAAGAAAGGGGCAGTCGAGCCGAAGCTGCAGACGGTTGTCTTCATCCTGAATTTTTATTTAATCCTCATCCTAACTTTTGTTTTTTTCCTAACTTTAAAAAGCATATTTAACCTAGGAACAGCATTCTACTAATACTGCTGTAAGATTTAGGTGACAGATTAATCCATTTTTTTTTCTTGGATTGGCTAACTTAAATCTTTTTGACATAGCAACAGTTCGCCCATGGGAGGCTAATGCACAGAATCCACTCCAGGTCTAGGATCAGTGAAATCACCATCACTCTAGTCCTTCTAAGAGTGGAATCCAAACTGCCTCAGCATCGCAGAAAGCCCATTCTATTGAAGACAAAGTCCTCCACCCGTTTCCAAAACATTGAGGGTTTAACAAGAGTAAAAGTCAATCAGTAGTAGTACTAAATGTCTAGGTGCAACTCTGGCCTAAATCCTAAATCTTGCCCATCATAAGATTCTAGTGTGGTAGCATTTGTTATGTAAACATTTATAAAATTGTCTTTTTCTGACCTGTGTTAGGACAATTAACTTTACCAGCTTTACAAAGTCTTTGCTCTGTGTCATTTGCACGTGTGACTACACATGTCAAACATTGTTCCATATCATTAATGTACCATTGAGTTATACTCTAAAAAAAGATTAATCCCTATTATGTTGGCATACAAACATGACCACAGTATTGCCTATACTCCTGGCGGTAGCATCAATGCAAATAAATACACCTTTGAGAAAGGCCCACACAACCATGGCTTTTTAACCCATGGCGACCTATCCAACAATAATTTAGTCGCTCCCCACTTATTGAGGGTTTTGTTAAATAAATCAGGTGCACATGTACCTTGTAATAATTCTCCCTGAATCAAAGGAGTAGCCAAATAAGGCTTAATAGGGCTTACTCTTGAGGAAAATGGAGAATGAGAACAAGTTCAACAGTTTGTTAACTATCTTTTCTTTAGATTCATGTATCTTCAGTAACCCATTGTTCCACGGCTCTTTTAATTGGTCTTGCAACTCCCTCTTATGCATCAGAGGCCTATTATTCGATAATCGTAGGTATCAGTACCATTTGTATTTGGCAGAGGTCACGTTGGAGTATGCGATGTTGGTTGGTAAGAGTGTCGTCAGATTGCTTTAACCCCTTCCCGACATGCGCCGTACATGTACGGCGCTGTCGGGAGGTGCTTCCCGCAAAGCGCCGTACATGTACGGCGCAGTGATTGTGCGGGCTCAGAAGCAGAGCCGGCACCATCACCGCGGGGTGACAGCTGTATTATACAGCTGGCACCCTCCTGTAACTGCCAGGACCGGAGCTATTCTCCAATCCGGCAGATTAACCCCTCAGATGCTGCGCTCAATAGAGCGCAGCATCTGATAGGTTTTCACCCTACCGGCAACCCAGTGACGCAATCGCTGGGTTGCTGTGGCAATCGGACGCCAGAAAATGACGTCCGAGTCTGCCTTGTACGGGAGCCGATGAGGACCCGCATTGCGGCGTGTCCTCATAGGCTTGCTGTCAGTGAATAACTGACAGCGCTAATACACTGCACTTCGTATGTAGTACAGTGTATTAGAGTAGCGATCGGGGCATCAGGCCCTCATGTCCCCTAGTGGGACAAGTCAGAAAAGTAAAAAAAAGTTAATAAAAATGTGGTAAAACAATAAAAACACACACATTTAAAATAAAAATAAAGCTAAACTGACTTTTTTTCCCATAGTAAGTCTTTTATTATGGGAAAACCGTAAAAATAAAAAAAACTATACATAATTGGTATCGCCGCGTCCGTAACGACCCAAACTACAAAACTATTATGCAATTTATTCCGCACAGTGAACGCCGTAAAAAAAACATGAAAAACAACGCCAGAATCTTTGTTTTTAGGTCACATCTCCTTCCAAAAATTCTATAAAAAGTGATCAAAAAGTCACATTTACTCCAAAATAGTACTAATAAAAACGACAATTTGTCCCGCAAAAAATAATCCCTGACACCGCTTTGTGTACGCAAAAATAAAAAAGTTATGGGTCTTAGAATATGGCGACACAGAAAACAAATGATTTTATAAAAAAAGTGATTTTATTGTGCAAAAGCCGCAATACATAAAAATAACTATATCAATTTGGTATCGCCGTAATCGTATCGACCCGCAGAATAAAGCTAACATGTAATTTAGGGCGCACTGTGGATGCCGATAAAAAAACAATAAAAAACTATTCCAGAATTTACTTTACCAAAAAATGAAATAAAAAGTGATCAAAAAGTCGTATGTATTCTAAAATGGTACCAATAAAATCTACAGCCCGTCTCGCAAAAAACAAGCCCGCACACCGCTCAATCAACTGAAAAACAAAAAAGTTACGGCACTAGTAATGCAGTGATGAAAATACATCTCAATGCGCAGGCCGGAGGGGAACATTCCTTCAGGTTCAGGGCCCTAGTATTTAGGAACTAGGAAAGGGAAGGGACATCGCACATCCGCTGGAAGCGAGGGCGCCCGTATTATACCAGCGCAAAACTTTCCCACTAATATTTCCCAAACTATGAAGGAGAAAAAGTCCCCAAAAGGTGCAGAGCGTTACAAAAGGGGGATAAGAAAGAAAACCGTTTACCAGTGTGACACCGGCCTGCGCATAACGGATCGCTTCACATCGTAACACACATCTATGGATAATTGTATTATTTACCCCATTATTATACCCTCTTATTATGCCCTGATGTACCCCGCACAGCTTACATATACACTGATGTACTCCGCACAGCTTACATATACCACTGATATACTCCTTACAGATTACATATACCCTGATGTACTCCGCACAGCTTACATATACCACTGATGTACTCCGCACAGATTACATATACCCTGATGTACTCCGCACAGTTTACATATACCACTGATATACTCCGCACAGATTACATATGCCACCACATTATAAACTTAAATACCAGCAAAACTCAAACAAAACTACCAAGCAAAATCCATGCTCAAAATGGCTGTCTATTCCTTCTTAGCTCTACATTGTGCCCAAACAGCAATTTATGGCCACAAGTAAGGCATTACCATACCCGGGAGAACCCGCTTAACAATTAATGGGGTAAGATTCTCTAGGGGCACAACATCTTGTGCGGTGAATGGGCAGATCAGTGGAAAAATTGCAATTTTCACTTTGCACCATTCACTGCGTATTCATTTCAGAAAAACACCTGTGGAGTCTAAATTCTCACTACACCCCTTGATAAATGCCTTTAGGGGTGTAGTTTCTAAAACGGGGTCACTTTTGTTTGGTACATCAGGGGTTTTGCAAATGCAACATGGCGTCCGCAAACCATTCCAGAAAAATCTACGCTCCAAAAGATAAATACTGCTCCTTTTCTTCTGAATGCTCCCATATACGTAAACAGCCTATTATAACCACATATGGGGTGTTACCGTACTCGGGAGAAATTACTTTACAAATGTTGGGGTGCTTTTTCTTCTCTATTCCTTGTAAAAATTAAAAATGTTGATCTAAAACTACATCTTGTTGGAAAAAAAAATTATTTTTCATTTTCATAGCTTAATTCTAATTAATTCAGCAAAAAACCTTTGGGATCAAAATTTTCACTATACCCCTAGATGATTCCTCAGGGGGTGCAGTTTTCCAAATGGAGTCAATTTTGGGGTGTTTCCACTGTACTAGTACTACAGGAGCTCAGCAAATGTGACATGGCGCCCAGACACTATCCAAAATCCAAATGGTGCTAGTTCCATTCTGAGCCCTACCGTGTGTCCAAACAGCCGTTTCTGACCACATGTGGGGTATTGTTTTACTCGGGAGAAGTTGCTTTACTAATTTTATGGTGCTTTTTCTCCTTCAGTCCTTGTGGAAATGAAACAAAAATACCTAAACCTACATTTTATTTGAAAAAATGTAGATTTTAATTTTCACAGCCTACTTCCAAAAATTTCTGCAAAAAACCTGTGGGGTCAAAATGCTCACTATACCCCTAGATAATTTCCTCAAGGGGTAAAGTTTCCAAAATGGGGTCACTTGTTGGGGGTTTCCACTGTTTTGTCCCCTCAGTTGCTTTGCAAATGCGACATGGCCTCCGCAAACCATTCCTACTAAATTTGAGCTCCAAGAGCCAAATGGTGCTCTTTCCCTTCTAAGCCCTACCGTGTGTCCAAACAACCGTTTATTACCACATGTGGGGTATTGTTTTACTCGTGAGAAATTTCTTTACAAATTTTATGGTGCTTTTTCTCCTTTAGTCCTTGTGGAAATGAAAAAAAATTAGCTAAACCTACATTTTATTTGAAAAAATGTAGATTTTCATTTTCATGGCTTAGTTCCAAAAATGTTTGCAAAAAAACTGGCCGGTCAAAATGCTTGCTACACCCCTAGATAAATTCCTCGAGGGGTATAGTTTCCAAAATGGGGTCACTTGTTGGGGATTTCCACTGTTTTGTCCCCTAGGGGGCTTTGCAAATGTGACATGGCCTCCGCAAACATGCCTGCTAAATTTGAGCTTCAAGAGCCAAATGGCGCTCTTTCCATTCTAAGCCCTGCTGTGTGTCCAAATAACAGTTTATTACCACATGTGGGGTATTGTTAAACTCGGGAGAAATTGCTCTACAAATGTTGTGGTGCTTTTTCTACTTTAGTTCTTTTGGAAATGAAAAAAAATTAGCTAAACATACATTTTATTTGAAAAAATGTAGATTTTCATTTTCATGGCCTAGTTCCAAAAATTTTTGCAAAAAAACTGGCCAGTCAAAATGCTTGCTACAACCCTAGATAAATTCCTCGTGGGGTGTAGTTTCCCAAATGGGGTCACTTTTGGGGGGTTTCCATTGTTTTAGTTCCACAAGACCTGTTCAAAGCTGACATGGTGCCTAAAATATATTCTAATAAAAAGGAGACCCAAAATCCACCAGGTGCTCCTTTGCTTCTGAGGCCGGTGCTTCAGTCCAGTAGCACACTAGAGCCACATGTGGGATATTTCCTAAAACTGCAGAACCTGGAAAATAAATATTGAGTTGCATTTCTTGGGTAAAACATTCTGTGGTACAAAAAAAATGGATTCAAAATGAATTTCTGGAAAAAAATAATGAACTTTGTAAATTTCACCTCTACTTTGCCTTAATTCCTGCGCAATGTCTAAAGGGTTAAGAAACTTTCTAAATGCTGTTTTGAATACTTTGAGAAAATGGAGTGACTTATTGGGGGTTTCTAATATCTAAGGACCTCAAAGCCACTTCACAACTGAACTGGCCCCTGTAAAAATAGCATTTTGAAATTTTCTTGAAAATGTGAGAAATTGCTGCTAAAGTTCTAAGACTTGTAACGTCCTAGAAAAATAAAATGATGTTCAAAAAACGATGCCAATCTAAAGTAGACATATGGGGGATGTTAGTTAGCAACATTTTTGTGTGGTATAACTGCCTGTCTTACAAGCAGATACATTTAAATTGAGAACAATGCAAATTTTTGCAATTTTTCGCTAAATTTTGGTGTTTTTCACAATTAAATACTGAATGTATCGGAAAAATTTTGCCAGTATCATAAAGTCCAATGTGTCACGAGAAAACAATCTCAGAATCACTTGGATAGGTAAAAGCATTCCGGAGTTATTACCACATAAAGTGAAACATGTCAGATTTGAAAAATGAGGCTCTGTGTAATGGCAGGAAGGAGGTGAAGGGAACAAGTGAGCCCTAATCTACCCACCGCCCTGTCCCTGCCTACTTGCAACGACCCGCCCTAGGCGACGGGGTAGAACTTGGCGGCGGTCCCTACGCTGTCTAAGTGCAAGGGAGTACAAACAGGGAACACGCAAGGGAAGGGGCAGTAGGCCACGGAACGCCGCGAGGAAACGGAGTGGTGAATGAGCCAGTCAGGATCAGGATGTAGTGGAGTATACAAACGCAGAGCACGGAGCAGGAAGCAAGCCAGGGGCAAAGCGAAGCAGGATAAGCGGAACTGAAGCAAGGCAGAATCACGGCAGAAGCAGGCTGGAGCAAGGCAGCAGTGGGGCCAGGAATCTAAGAAGAATAACAAGCACTGAGGAAGAGAACACGGCAGGTATAAATGAACAGGGGGCGGAGCTAACTCCGACTGACCAGGCCGCGATAGGCTCTCCCACTCCTGAGCCTGCCACCCTGGTTGGTGGGAGCCGGTGTCAGTCTAAGAGGTCTGGCCTCAGGTGTCGACTGATTAATCTCGGGAGTATACACAGACGTAGTACCTGGCAGATCCTTTACAGTACTCCCCCTTTTATGAGGGGCCACCGGACCCTTTCTAAGAGGACCCGGTTTAGTGGGGAAGAGAAGGTGGAACCTCCTGATCAATACCCCAGCGTGAACATCTCGAGCGGGTACCCAAGTCCTCTCCTCGGGCCCGTATCCTCTCCAATGGACCAGGTACTGGAGGGAGCCCTGGATCATCCTACTGTCCATAATCTTGGCCACCTCAAATTCCACCCCCTCAGGGGTGAGAACGGGAACAGGAGGTTTCCTCGAGGGGGACCAGGACAGGGAGCAGCGTTTAAGGAGGGAGGCATGGAAGACGTCATGTATGCGAAAGGATGGGGGCAGCTCCAGACGGAAGGATACAGGGTTGAGGACTTCAATGACCTTATAAGGTCCAATAAATCGGGAAGCAAACTTCCTGGACGGGACCTTAAGGCGCAAGTTCCTGGACGAAAACCAGACCAGATCCCCGACGACAAACCGGGGGTTAACAGAACGTCTACTATCAGCCTGAATCTTTTGTACGCTCTGGGACGCCTCTAGGTTCTTCTGAACCTGGGCCCAGACTGTGCACAGTTCCCGATGAACGTCCTCTACCTCGGGATTATTGGAACAACCAGGAGAAATGGAGGAGAACGTTGGGTTAAACCCGAAATTACAGAAAAACGGGGAGACCCCTGACGAGTTACTGACCCGGTTATTCAGGGAAAATTCGGCGAGGGGAAGGAATGAGTCCCAATCAAATTGACAGTCAGAGATGAAACACCTTAAATATTGTTCCAGGGATTGGTTAGTCCTTTCAGTTTGGCCATTAGTTTCGGGATGGAAGGCGGAGGAGAAGGACAGATCAATCTCCAACTTTTTACAAAAAGCTCTCCAAAATAAGGAAACAAATTGTACCCCTCTGTCAGAAACGATATTGACTGGGGCCCCATGGAGACGCAGAATGTGTTTAACAAACAAAGAAGCTAACGTCTTGGCGTTAGGTAGTTTCTTAAGGGGCACAAAGTGGCACATCTTGCTGAAGCGGTCTACTACCACCCACAACACCGACTTGCCCTGAGATGGAGGCAAATCGGTGATAAAATCCATGGAGATATGGGTCCAAGGTCTCTGGGGAATGGGCAAGGAACGTAGTAAGCCCGCAGGTCGGGACCTAGGGGTCTTGGACCTAGCACAAACCTCACAAGCGGCGACGTAAGCCCTAACGTCTTTAGGCAACCCAGGCCACCAATAGTTTCTGGTAATGAGGTGTCAGGATGACCAGATAGTGCGGAGTCATGGTTTTCCCTGAGTACCCTTAGCCGGTATTGCAGGGGGACAAACAGTTTGTCCCAAGGGAGGTTCCCGGGAGCTGAACCTTGATCAGCCGCGATGTCAGAAGCTAAATCAGAATCAGTGGCAGAAACGATTATACCAGGGGGTAAAATACAAGCAGGATCCTTCAGGATCCTTCTCGAGAGGAGGATTGGCCATGAAACTACGTGACAGTGCATCAGCCTTAATATTTTTGGACCCAGCCCTATAGGTAACCAAGAAATTAAATCTGGTAAAGAATAGTGCCCTACGAGCTTGTCTAGGATTAAGCCTCCGGGCAGATTCTAGGAAAACCAGATTATTGTGGTCAGTAAGGACCGTTACCTGGTGTCTGGCCCCCTCCAGGAAGTGACACCACTCTTCAAAAGCCCATTTAATGGCTAAAAGTTTGCGGTTGCCAATATCATAGTTACTCTCCGTGGGCGAAAACTTCCTAGAGAAGTAAGCACAGGGGCGGAGATGGGTGAGGGAGCTGGTACCCTGGGACAAGACGGCCCCCATTCCCACCTCGGATGCGTCAACCTCCACAATAAATGGCTCCCTTTGGTTGGGCTGAACCAGCACGGGGGCCGAGATAAAGTACTTCTTGAGGGTCTCAAAAGCCTGGACGGCCTCAGGGGGCCAATGGAGGACATCAGCACCCTTGCGAGTAAGGTCCGTAAGAGGCTTAGCGACGACCGAGAAGTTGGCAATAAATCTCCTGTAATAGTTAGCGAACCCCAAAAAACACTGTAGCGCCTTCAGGGAGGCAGGTTGGACCCATTCCGCCACAGCCTGAACCTTGGCAGGGTCCATGCGGAATTCATGAGGAGTGAGGATTTGACCTAAAAATGGTATCTCCTGTACCCCAAACACACATTTTTCGGTCTTCGCAAACAGATTATTTTCCCGGAGGACCTGGAGGACCTTCCTGACATGCTCCACGTGGGAGGACCAGTCCTTGGAAAACACCAGTATGTCATCAAGGTACACTACAAGAAAATTACCCAGGTAATCTCTCAGAATTTCATTAATAAAATTCTGGAAGACGGCAGGGGCATTACACAACCCAAAGTGCATGACCAGGTATTCGAAATGACCTTCGGGTGTGTTGAACGCAGTTTTCCACTCATCCCCCTCTTTGATGCGGATAAGGTTATATGCCCCCCGTAGATCGAACTTAGAAAACCATTGGGCCCCCTGAACCTGATTAAAAAGATCCGGAATCAAAGGAAGGGGATACTGGTTCCTTACGGTGACCTTATTCAGGTTCCGATAATCAATGCACGGCCTAAGACCACCATCCTTCTTCCCCACGAAGAAGAAGCCAGCACCAACAGGAGAAGTCGATGGGGCGAATGAAACCCTTGGCCAGGCATTCTTGGATATACTCCCTCATAGCTTCACGTTCAGGACATGAAAGATTAAATATCCTACCCTTAGGAAGCTTGGCACCAGGCACCAAATTGATGGCGCAATTGTAATCTCTGTGAGGGGGCAACACCTCGGAGGCCTCCTTAGAAAACACATCAGCGAAGTCCTGAACAAACTCAGGAAGCGTGTTTACCTCCTCCCGGGGAGAAATAGAGTTAACCGAAAGACATGACATCAGGCATTCACTACCCCATTTGGTGAGATCCCCAGTATTCCAATCAAACGTGGGATTATGCAGCTGCAACCAGGGAAGACCTAATACCAGATCGGACGATAATCCCTGCATCACCAGTACAGAGCACTGCTCCAAATGCATGGAGCCAACAAGGAGTTCAAAAACAGGAGTATGCTGAGTAAAATAACCATTAGCAAGAGGAGTGGAGTCGATACCCACTACCGGGATAGGATAAGGCAAATCAATAAAAGGCATTTTTAGAGACATAGCAAATTCCACAGACATGATAATAGCAGATGAGCCAGAATCCACGAAGGCACTGCCAGTGGCAGACCGGCCAGCAAACGAGACCTGAAAGGGAAGCAAAATTTTATTGCGTTTCATATTAACGGGAAATACCTGTGCGCCCAAGTGACCTCCCCGATGATCACTTAGGCGCGGAAGTTTTCCGGCTGTTTATTCTTGCGCCTGGGACAGGTGTTCAGTAGATGCTTGTCGTCCCCACAATAGAAGCAGAGACCATTCTTCCTGCGAAACTGTCTACGTTGTCGAGGGAACATTGAGGCCCCGAGTTGCATAGGTACCTCCGAGTCCTCCATGGAAGAGCGAGGAGACGGGACCTCGGGGGGAATCGCAGGGAAGTCAGAGGGGAACACATTGAAACGTTCAAGCTGATGTTCCCTGAGACGTCGGTCAAGTCGTACTGCTAGGGCCATAACCTGGTCTAGAAAGTCAGAAGAGGGGTAGCTAACCAGCATATCCTTCAGGGCATCAGATAATCCGAACCTAAACTGGCACCTTAGGGCCGGGTCGTTGCACCGAGAAGCTACGCACCACTTTCTAAAATCAGAACAGTATTCCTCAACAGGTCTCCTACCCTGACATAAGGTCACCAGCTGACTCTCGGCTAAGGCAGTCCTGTCAGTCTCGTCGTAAATGAGTCAGAGGGCAGAGAAAAAACGATCAACGGAGGAAAGTTCAGGGGCGTCAGGAGCCAAGGAGAAGGCCCACTCTCGGGGCCCTTCCTGGAGTCGGGATATGATACCCACCCGCTGGTTCTCGGAACCTGAGGAGTGAGGTTTTAGGCGGAAATAAAGTCTGCAACTCTCCCGGAAGGAGAGAAAAGTCTTACGGTCCCCTGAGAACCGGTCAGGTAACTTGAGGTCGGGTTCTAGAGGTGAGGTGAGGGGTACTACTAAGGCAGCGTCAGCCTGGTTGACCCTCTGAGCCAGGGCCTGGACCTGTAGGGAGAGGCCCTGCATCTGCTGGGTCAGGGTCTCAAGGGGGTCCATGATAGCGTCAGAGTAGGAGAAATAGTAGACTAGGTATGGGCTTGTTATTATGTAATGGCAGGAAGGAGGTGAAGGGAACAAGTGAGCCCTAATCTACCCACCGCCCTGTCCCTGCCTACTTGCAACGACCCGCCCGAGGTGACGGGGTACAACTTGGCGGCGGTCCCTACGCTGTCTAAGTGCAAGGGAGTACAAACAGGGAACACGCAAGGGAAGGGGCAGTAGGCCACGGAACGCCACGAGGAAACGGAGCGGTGAATGAGCCAGTCAGGATCAGGATGTAGTGGAGCATACAAACGCAGAGCACGGAGCAGGAAGCAAGCCAGGGGCAAAGCGAAGCAGGATAAGCGGAACTGAAGCATGGCAGAAGCACGGCAGAAGTAGGCTGGAGCAAGGCAGCAGTGGGGCCAGGAATCCAAGAAGAATAACAAGCACTGAGGAAGAGAACACGGCAGGTATAAATGAACAGGGGGCGGAGCTAACTCCGACTGACCAGGCCGCGATAGGCTCTCCCACTCCTGAGCCTGCCACCCTGGTTGGTGGGAGCCGGTGTCAGTCTAAGAGGTCTGGCCTCAGGTGTCGACTGATTAATCTCGGGAGTATACACAGACGTAGTACCTGGCAGATCCTTTACACTCTGTCAGGAAGGTCAAAAGCGGCCAAAGAGGGAAGGGGTTAAGGAAGAATTATGTCAGAAAGTCGATAATCGTAGGTATCAGTACTTCCGATTTAGTTTGCAGTAATATACAATTCACTCCTGTATTTCACTGAAGTCACGTTGGAGTATTCTATGTTGTTTGGTAAGAGTGTTGTTGTCAGATTGCTTTAAGAAAAGAATGATGTCAGAAAGCTGAAATACATAGACTTTGATGTATAGAGCTACGAGCAATGAAACTCCATAGTCCTTTGTCTGGTTTAGGTCCAAGTGTATTGAAGAAGTCGGCCAATGCAGAGTTTCAGGAGACTGGCTGTCATCAAATACTGTAGAATCTAATGCTATTATTCTTGACCTCTTGTAGGGGAGCAAAGAACAGTACCTGTTGCAGCTGTTTCATGTGAGGTGGGCTTACATGAAGCAACCTCCTTCTTCTCACCTGGGGGTCTTCTGTGCGGTATATTATCCTCAGACCCACTTATCTTTTCCTCCAGGTCAAGGAATTTTCCGTCTAACAGAGGATCAAGTTACAACTGCTCGCAGGTCTCCAGTAATAATTGGTTTCTCTCACGGGTGATGAGTCGGTCTAAATAATATGTGCAGATTTCTTCACATAGGAAGAATCGATCCAGGTATCTCTTCTTTCACACTTCATGGCAGTAAGGATGGTCAGCAGCAGTACCTTGAAGAGACTTCTCCAAAGCACTGTAAATAAACCAGAATGTAAAACTAATTGATCATTATAAAGTTTCACAGATTAACGGAATAAGTCTCTTCAGTACATTTATGTTGAGCCTCCTGCACTTGAGTCTTAACTCTCTCAGGCTGGGTTTACACTGTGCGTTTTTGCCATGAATTTTTTTTGTTTTGGTAGATAAACTAACGTGGAAGTTCATCAAACCAAACAAAAAAAGAATGCTAAAAACGCAACAAAAACGCACATTGTAAACCAAGCCTAAAACTGCTTCTGAAGCCTTATCACATATTGGACAAGGGTGTCATGTGACAAATATAGTTCTGAGTCTGTAGGTGTTATGGGCAACCTGGGTAATTTTCGAACAAAATTTCATAAGGAGTTAGTACATGGTCGGTGGGGGTCCCAGTAGTGGGGCCCTTAGCGATCATATATTTATCACCTATCCAGTGGATAGGTGATAAATGTTCTTAGTGGGAAAACCCTTTAGCCAAAAGGGGTTTTCCAGTCCTAAGAAATTGTAGGAATTTCTTGACATAAATTTCTTGGTTTTGTATAACGGTCATTTAAGCACGACCATCTTTCTGAAAGCAACAGCGGTGAATTCTTTATTGCACGCATCATCGTTTTATACTCCTCATATTGTGCGTTCCATCCCGACAGGCCAATTCTTGAGTGATTTAATTCTCATCGGAATTTTAAAGAACAGGCCTCAAATCTGAAAAAGAGATTAAGACAACGTGGCTACAGAAATATAGATGCTGAAAAAGGATGCCAAAGAGCAAGGAGTACTAATCGGGACATTCTGTTGAGACAAAAGGTACGTAGATCAAAGGAAATCTGGTCAGATTTGTAACCAACTCTAACACACAATGGCAGAATGATCCCGATCTTAGGGGTGTTCTTCCACACCGACCATTGATGGTGGCTAAAAGAAGCAGAACACTAAAGGACATGTTAGTAAGAAGCCATTATGTACCTCCCTGTGTGTCATCGGGCCCTAAGTGGGGCTCATTCCCATGTGGCCACTGCTCTATCTGTAGCATGATTGTTAAGACAGACACATTTTGTGATTCATCAGGATGTGATGAACACAAAATTGTGCACGTCATTAATTGCAGTACCACGGGGGTCATATATCGCGCTACATGCACTTGTGGTTTGATATACGTGGGTATGACCACACGAGATCTGAGGGTACGCACCCAGGAACATGCCAAGGATATCAGGGCAGCAGTGAAATTGGACCCTCAGAAACTCATCAAATTTAAACCAATACCTAAGCACTTTAGGGAGAAACACAAGGGCAGATGTCAGGATTTAAAAGTTCCTGAAATTGCTAAACTTTCTTTGGGCTCCCGAGGAGGGAATCTAGCCAAACGTCATGAGCAAATTGAATGTCGTTGGATCATAAAGTTACGCACCCAAGCTCCTTTGGGCCTGAATGAGAAGGTATCATTTGTGCCTTTCTTATAGTATGGCTTTGCACAGGTTGTGAACAATATTGCCAGTGATATCCCCCTTTGCAGTATTTTGGGGATTCTTCCATTTTTATATTAAATGTTAGGACTTCTACTGGGGATTGTTGTTTGGTTTGGTTTGATGGGTTGTATATTTTGATTTTATTCTTTATCTTTTGTGAGTAACTGTATACTCCTTTTCTGGGTATAACGCCCGTTCATCGGCTGATTGTAACGTTTATGCAGCCGAAAATATTACCGTTGTTGGCAGCACATCTCCCTGTTCATTTTTTTTTTTTACATAGACCAAAAGAATATTAAAAATAAAAACATTTTCGCTCAAAAGCAGTGGATTTTTTTTTTTAACATATCTGGAATCGCGACACCTGTAAAAGTCCAAACTGTTACAATATAAAATGAAAGCCCCAAAATCGCTGTGTTTTTTAGTCACCTCGTATCCCACAAAATAATGTAATAAAAAGTGGTCAAAAAGTCTTATGTACCCCAAAATGGTACAAATTAAAACTACAGCTCGGCCTGCAGAAAATAAGCCCTCATATAGACGGAAAAATGAAAAAGTTATGTCTCAGAATATGGCAACACAAAACAAATTTTATTTTTAATAATGCATTTTCTCCTTGTAAGGGCTTGTCCACACGTAACGAAAATGGCTGCGTATTTTCCATTCGGAGTTGCGAACAGATAATACGCAGCGGAATACAGTAGCAGCAAAGTGGGTGTGAATGAGCGAATGTTATCCTCACGCTGCATAAAATGTCAGTCCTGAAATTCACCTGCTGTATGTAAATTCCTGCTGCGGAAAGTGGACTGAATTCCTGCGTTTTTCAGAGGAAATGTCACCATCTCACAGACTTGGAAAAAAACCGCAGCAAAATCCGGAATATTTTCTACAGTAAAAAAATGCAGGAAATGTTTTTCCATAGCAGATTGTCTGCTAGTCCAAGCGGAAATTCCTGCAGCAATTCCGTTACATGTGGACAAGCCCTTAAAGTAGTAAACCATAAAAAAAACATATACATTTGGTATTGCCGTAATCGTACTGACCCGCAGAATAAAGTTAACTAGCCATTTTTACAAACGGTGAATTCCATAAAAGTGAAACCAAGAAAACAAAGCTATCGCTGCTATGTTATATCTTCACTTTCCACACGAACCCCCCCCCCCCCCCCCCCCGCACAGAGAATTAAAAAAAAAATATGGCTTTTGGAAGGTGGGGTGGAAAAAATGTGAATAAAAATAATGTCGGCGATGGGAAGGGGTTAATAATGTGCTTTGGGTTTGTGTCTGACTAAACACATAGACGTCATTCTTGCCTACTCTCCAGGATTGTCCAGTAGTCTACAAGAAATCTCCCGGCAGAGAAGGAGGTCTCCTGAAAGTCTCCTGACGGCTGAGAACAGGGGCTCTTGCTGCATATTTATTTCTATGGCCGCATGGTAGCTGTGTAAACATGTATCATTGAGCTCCTGCTTGTGGCTGCACGCAGGGAAGCACTCTACTGGCACTGTTTATGGGGCACTCTACTGGCACTGTTTATGGGGCACTCTACTGGCACTGTTTATGGGGCACTCTACTGGCACTGTTTAAGGGGCACTCTACTGGCACTGTTTATGGGGCACTCTACTGGCACTGTTTATGGGGCACTCTACTGGCACTGTTTATGGGGCACTCTACTGGCACTGTTTATGGGGCACTCTGCTGGTATTGGTAATGGAGCCATTTTGGCTGGTGTGGGGGAGTGGATCAGCTTAGGACTCCTAGAAAACGATTATTTACCCTCACAAACTGAAATGATTGATTCCATATCAAGCCTTGGCTCTTATTTAGACTGGTACAAATCCTAGGATTTATTGACAGAGCTATGACAATCATGATGGATCCGTTGTGTAAAAGATCCCATTGACTTCTAATGGGTCAGTGAGGTTTCGGGCTCTAATGGTGTTGTGAACAGAGCCTAACCTGTGTAGAGTTTTGATGAATCATGAGCTGGGAAGACTTCCATTTACACCTCTTACAGCAAGTACTAAAGCCTCTAACATGTATTGTATATCTGACAAGTTACAATTCTGTATTTCACCCTCTGTCGCCGTGCGGTGCTTTAATGAGACGCCATATCCTCCCTATGGCGTGTGGTGGAGCGTGACACATTTTATTTTCTTCTTACGGAATGTGTAAAATTAGAGGAACAGTGTAGGCCCATAATGCAATACAGATCCGTGTGTGTCTCTGTGTGTGTCTGTTTGTGTGTCTGTGTGTGCGTGCGTGTGTGTATGTGAGTGTGTGTGTGTGTGTGTGTGAGTGTGTATGTATGTGCGTGTGTGTGTGTGTGTATGTGTCTGTGTGTGTGTGTGTTGCGTGCGTGCGTGTGTATGTGTGTGTGTGTGTGTGTGTATGTATGTGCGTGTGTGTGTGTATATGTGTGTGTATGTATGTGCGTGTGTGTGTGTATGTATGTGCGTGTGTGTGTGTGTCTGTGTGTGTGTGTGTGTGTGTGTGTGTGTGTGTCTGTGTCTGTGTGTGTGTGTCTGTGTGTGTGTGTGTGTGTCTGTGTGTGTGTGTGTGTGTGTGTCTGTGTGTTGCCCGATTTGGAAGTTTATGACAAAAAAAGCCACAACACCTAGACATGAGAACCCAGGTGTAATGGGATATGGGAATAACAACATTCACAAGTCTTGTACATCTTTCCGCTGTGGTAATTCTTGCCCCGGGGGAACCTCCTACTCTTACTGGAATCATTGAAGCAGAGGCCGGCGGTTATGTGAGGTGGACGTGTACAATATAAGACACCGCTGTCACAATCATTATCCTGTGTCGCCCTAGAAGGACATTATTTCACTTTATATATTCAGATTTCATTGTCGTATTTCAGTCTTGATTTTCTCCAAGCCTCCATGTGATTTTTCTCCTTGCCAGGACTAAGGCCCTGTTCACAAGGCAGAATTTTCACGCGGAAAAAAGTGCACCATTGTCTATAAAGAGAAACCACCCGTTTATACAGGACAGAATATTAAGCGGGTGAAATTGTACACCGCCTCGCTGAAAAAAAGTGACATGTCACGCCTTTTTCCGTCGCATGTTCCACATCAGGTAATCGTAGGCAGATTAGCCCCATTAAATGGTTCTAATCTGTGTCCAGAAACGCCTCCGTTTTTACTACAAAACAACGACCGAAATCTGAGGGTCGGCCGTGGTTTTCTACCGCGGTTTCTCGACCAATTCCACGTCTGATTTTTCCATAAGAAAAATCTGTCATATGAACACAGCCTAATGGCATGCGCAATATTTCCCCCCACCCAGAGGGATCCGGCTACAAGGAAGGCAGAATCGGCTTCTAAGAAAGTAGAATGTCATCATCACATTTGCATCTTTAGTGTAAATATTGTAATGTCCGTCATCTCCTAAGCATGTCTATACATTACATATAAATACTTCTTTCTGTTACCTGTCTTGTGTACAGATTATACATCACGCTGCATGGATGGCGGACAGACTGTCAAACACATCAACTGTCCTTGTTGCCCATAGCAACCAATCACAGTGCAGCTTTTTTTCAGAGCAGTTTTGAAATGAAAGCTGAGCTCCGATTGGTTGCGCCAGTCTTTCCTGTTGGACCTTTTTAACCCTTTCACTACCAGGGTTTTTTAGGCATTTTGCCTCTTATTTTTGTCATGTACAAATAAAACCTATATTACTAAGTAAAAAAAATCATACTAAACCCCCCATACTTATATATTTTCTGAAAGTAGATTCCTGGTACATTGTCCATTTGCCACTCCGCATAAAATTGCATGACGGTCCTTGTGTGTATAAAGTGTCATTTTTAATTTAAAAAAATGCATACAAATTTATTCTTTATGTCAACAGTGTAACCTAAAGCAGAAAATGTTATGCTCCAGGCATACTAAAAAAAAAAAAGTTCAATATGTGCAGCGTTCATACATACATATATCATACATACATACATATATCATACATATATATATATATACATACATACATACACACACACATATATACATACATACACACATATATACATACATACACACACATATATACATACATACACATATATATATACATACATTATTCATACATACATACATACATACATACATTATTCATACATACATACATACTATATACATACATACATATATACATACATACATATATCATACATACATACATACATATATGCATACATGCATACATACATACATACACACATATATATATATATATACATACATACATATATCATACATACATATATCATACATACATGCATACATCATACATTATACATCATACATACATACACATCATACATACACACATACATATATACATACATATATATCATACATACACACATACATACATATATACATACATACATACATCATACATACATACATATATATATCATACATACATACATACAGTATATATATCATAAATACATACACACACACGCACACACACACACATACATATATACATACATGCACACATACATACATACATATATATATATATATATCATACACACATACATATATATATATATATATATATATATATATATATATATAATAAATAAATACATACATACACACATATATATCATACATACATACACACATATATATCATACATACATACAGGGGCGTAACTAGGAAAGACTGGGCCCCATAGCAAACTTTTTACTGTGGCCCCCCCTCCCCTGGGTGTCACACAACCCCCCCCCTTGTAGATAGTGCTTTTTTTACAGCCCCCCTGTAGATAACGCCATACAGCCCCCCCTTGTAGGGAACGCCATACAGCCCCCCTGTAGGGAACACCATACAGCCCCCCCTGTAGGGAATGCCATACAGCCCCCCCTGTAGGGAACGCCATACAGCCCCCCCCTGTAGGGAACGCCATACAGCCCCCCCCTGTAGGGAACGCCATACAGCTCCCCCCTGCAGGGGCCGCCATACAGTCCCCCCCTGCATGGGACGCCATACAGTCCCCCCCTGCAGGGGACGCCATACAGTCCCCCCCTGTAGGGAACGCCATATAGCCCCCCCTGTAGGGAACGCCATACAGCGTCCCCAGCCCCCCAAAAAATGCGACCTACAGTGTCTCCTACAAATAACATGCATCGCCTATCCACAGGTCAGGGGATACATGTGTGATCGCTCCTAGCGATAAGGAGAACGGGGGACCGAAAGTCCCCCGAAGTTCTCCATGACTAACCTCGGACTTCCGGCGTCTGCGCAGCTCAATAAAAGTGAAAGGAGCGCTGGTCACGCATGCGCACAAGCGCGACCGGTGCTCCATTCATTTCTACGGAGCTGCCGACACAGACCCCGGAAGTCCGAGTTTTGTGATGGAGAACTTCAGGGGACTTTCAGTCCCCCGTTCTCCCTATCAATGCCAGCGATCACACATGTATCCCCTATCCTGTGGATAGGGGATACATGTCTTTTGTTTAATGGCAGAGTGGGGAGATACCTCCCTGCTCTGCCGTAGTGTTCAGGGGTGTCGCGCTGTAGCAGCCATAACGGCAGCTAGCGGAGCCTCATGCCGCGGGCCCCGTAGCAGCATACATACATACATACATACATATATATCATACATACATGCATATATATATATATATATATATATATCTGAAAAAAAGAAAATATTTGATATCCAATAACCCAAGAAATTTTGTGGACCGAATGCCACACGGTGCTATCCTAGTAATTAAAGCAGAAAAGAAAAAACAAAAAAACCCTCTAGGATATATCAGATTCAGCACTCACATGGGTATGTAGTAAAAATAAATAATTTTATTAATTAAGTTGTTAAAAAAGGGGAAAAAAAAGGTCATATCACAGACCAATTCCCATGAGGAAATACCAAAAAGTTAGATTAAGGAGACACAATAAAAAAAAAAATATATATATCATACATACATACATACATACATACATACATACATACATACATACATATATCATACATACATACATACATACATACATACATACATACCACTTGTGCCTGTTTCTACATGTACATATATTATCTCCATAAAATTACAAATTGAAAACACCAAAAATGTGGCTTTAAGCAGGAAATGTACAAAAAAAAAGTAACAATCTATAAAATGCAGGGATTACACACCTAGAAAAATGAGGCGTCCACAAAGCTCCTATTTTTCTGGACGATTGCAGTTGTCTTGACGTGGTCCTGGCGGCCGTGTTCACCTTCACTATCACACCTTAGATATAGGATAGAGGAATTTATTTTTAAAAACAAATGCATTAAAATTCACATTTGTGCCTAAAACTCACATACAATCAGCGATTTAGAGAAAATATCATTTACAATGAATAGATCAAGGTGATAAAAGCTTATATATATATATATACCACATACATCTACAGCCATAAAAGTGTGCGCTCTCAAAACACTGAAACAGAAGCCCTACAATATTTGGCCATCATCTACAAATGTATTTGAAAAAAAAATCACTGCACACAACAAGCAACTTCTACTGTATGCAACCAAAATCCACATTTTTTTTTTTTGAGCGCACAAAGCATACGTGTATAAAAATACAACTTAGGCCTTATTCACACCAGCGTATTGCACATCCGTGTTAGGCCTTATTCACACGAACGTGTGCATCTTGCAGTTCCGTGTGTCATCAGTGAATGGTGCGTGGCTGCGTGATTTCCACGCATATGCCATCCTTATGACACGCGGTTTTGATGTTTAGAAAAAATTTTTTCCTTCATTTATTTATCTACAGTTGCGCGAGTCACGTTCGACACACGGAAGTGCTTCCATGTGCTGCGCGTGATTTTCATGCACCCACTGACTTCAATGGGTGCGTGATGCGGGAAAAACGGCCAAGTATAGGACATGTCGTGAGTTTTACGCAGCGGACACACGCTGCGTGAAAATCACGGACTGTCTGAACGCGTTCGTGTGAATAAGGCCTTACGTGTGTTAATACAACGGACATCACACGGACCTATGCAATTCAATGGGGCCATTCAGAATCAATACTAGGAGTAAGAAAGACAAAGTATTAGGACAAATCCAAATCAATGGAAACATTTTCATGTAGAACAGAGACCAGTCCCCAACATTGTATTTTATAGCTTTAGGTGTATTATATATTATCTCATTTTTATGCTTCTACAACGTGTCTCTTATCAGTGAGTTATTATAATGAGCTTTATTCTTATTATATCACAACAGTAACTATTATGGGGTTTCTGAGGGGTTCATACAATTATTCACACAGAGACACTTTATTAGGAGTCCTGCCACCCCTCCCCCTACAATGCTGCAGGTAAACATTGCGGACGTCAGAGTGACAGGCGGCATGGATTGGTCCGCTCCCGGCCGCCCGTTTTTTTTACTTGTAGTAATGATAACAGTAAGGTAAGCAGTGTCTCCCATGACTGCTAGCAAAGTTTGGGGTACATGTCTGGGATACATGGCACAAGTGCCCAGCGCTGAGACACCAAGTAGTAGAGATGACTCCTGAATCCTGTACCTTTCCTTCACCACGACATTACAATATACAATATTATATAGTACAAGTCCTCAGCAGTTACATGACATGGAATCAGTGGCTATTACAAGATGTTTGCCCATTTGGCCTAGGTATTTAACCGGTCAGGGGGCTTCTCCCATATGACTTTCTAACATAAATCAGGGGCGGACGTACTATATGTGAGAACAGTGCAGTTACATTGGGGCCCAGCAGGTTAGGGGGCCCTCTGCCACCCCGAAAGTAACTAGTAGCGTCCTACTGTCTATTAGATTGCATGTAGGGGTTTGGGCTAATGAATTTCTTGTAGGCAATAATGTGTGGCAAGAGCTCTTGGCAGGGTAACTGTGCCTTATATCCCCCAACACTGCTCCACCCCTAATCCCCAATTAACTTTACTGTACCCCTAGTCCCCTCAACCAATTACCTTAAATCTATCTTCAGGCCAAAACCGTTCCCTATTGTTCCCTTACGTGTCCCCCCTAGACTACATGGCACCACCAGTCATATGGCCATCTTCATACTATACAAAGAAACCCATTACCTACACGATCCCCATCCCTATATATAGTAACTAAAGATGGATATACCTCATATAGATGAAATATTACTTCAGAGAGTCCCCCTGGCAGCAGGCAGCCGATCCCAAGTTTTTCTGGAACGAAAAGTTAAAATTATGATGTGAGCTTAGTATGGGTCATCATATCAACAAATATATGTTCAGCCAATTGACAACATTGGGGAATTTGTTCCCGCAGCCTCTCATGTGTCTCTATAGGAACATTCTGGATGACATCACATTATAGAATTTCTATAGGTTGTTATTTTCTATAATACTTACATATATACGGTGGATCTTCTAGCATGTCGGCTGTCACTGGTGCCACATATTCACATGTTTTATATGTCTGTAATATACATAATGGGTTTACTGCATATACATAAAATAACCCCATATCTATAATGTATAATAATATATTTACTGTCACACATGTCATTATCTATCACAGGGCGAGTCAGACATTGAACACATTTTGTAATGTAACGTAGACCCAGGGAACATAACTATAGGGGTGAAGAGGTTGTACAGGCCCTGGTGTCCATGACTGGCATAAGGGGGTCACAATCTGAACAAATCCCCAATGCCGCCATCACCTGGAGGAATCCTGATTTTACTTGTCGTCCCCTTGACTGCCCTAGACCACCATACAATGAAAAAACAATTCCCCTTTACTGTCTTAAACCACCAGTGAATTTACACTGAACCCTTTCACAGCCCTAGACCACCAGATAAATATAAAAAACTGTATAGAAACATGACCCTGTGGGATGGGGTGGGTGGGTGAGCCTACTTTACTTGTTGCCCAGGACCCCATCTTACATAAAGCCTATTGTGTCTGTGGGAGTGCAGATTATATATGGTATATGATAGTTGGCAGGACCTGGTATAGATTTGGCACCAAGGCCCCGGAGCTTATAGTTATGTCTCTATATAAGCCTATATAAGCCTAAACTTAAGGGAAACTATAGAGAACTGTGGAGTTTCTGATTCTTTTCTCTTTTGTGGTGTCTCTGGACACACATAATGTGGATACATGTAAGGGTATGTGCACACACACTAATTACGTCCGTACTTGACGGACGTATTTCGGCCGCAAGTCCCGGACCGAACACAGTGCAGGGAGCCGGGCTCCTAGCATCATAGTTATGTACGATGCTAGGCGTCCCTGCCTCTCTGCAGGACAACTGTCCCATACTGTAATCATGTTTTCAGTACGGGACAGTAGTTCCACGGAGAGGCAGGGACTCCTAGCATCGTACATAAGTATGATGCTAGGAGCCCGGCTCCCTGCACTGTGTTCGGTCCGGTACTTGCGGCCGAAATACGGCCGTCAATTACGGACGTAATTAGTGTGTGTGCACATACCCTAATGAATATTCTGGGCATGCACCGGGTTACCTGACAACATATAAGTTTGGGTGGCAGCTTAGTCTGGATGCCATAGTTGACCACACCGGGTTTCCAGGCTCTTGGTCTCTGTTCCTAATATATTACAGGTTTGTTACTTGTCAGTAATAAGCGGTCACTACATTTTGTGGGGGACATTTTTTTCTATTCTTCCATCTACCACCCCCAGCATTGAAGTGAGGAATATTAGGAAGAGCAACTTTGTTTTCTGAGGGACAATGTGAGAAAACTGAAATTGGGCTCTTGGAGAAAATATCCATTATTGCTATAAACCATCCAGCCAGTAAATATGTGATATAACGTGTGTAGAGATAAAGAAATATTCGGCACTTACCTTAGACTCTCCTACTTTATATGCTGGGCATTAGTTGGGCGCTCTCCTTATTTTTGGAGCAGCCCCTCCTACACCTGGACCTGAGACCATCACAGAGCTCTTCATTGGGCTGTTACTTTTTTATTACTCCTGGAAATGTAAGAAGAAATTGACAACTGGGTGACGTTATTCTCTTTTCTCAATGGCCATGGTCTGATAAAATACAATGTGTGCTGACAGTTTCATAATGTTTAGGGACACATCCTATAGACAAGAGATATTGTATCCCTCATATTCAAACATTCCCAGGCGGAATTATAGAGGAATGGAAAAATTCAGAGTGCTAAGAGGAGATGCTCCAGCATTATAATTTTATGGGAAATGCAATTATTTACTCGTCATAAGAACAGACAAGTCCAGAACATATGACCAGTATTATATACATAGAAGAGATAAACCATCATCCCTGGGTTGGAGGTTAATTGTAATAAAATATTATAATATAAGATTACACTTCATGGAAAATACAATTTGACAGTTATAGATTTAGACAGCAGTGGATTTGGTATCACTATATAGCAGGTAATGAAGTTGGTCCTCTCCTCTTTGCGGCTGGGTGGTGACAACCTGTGCAGGACTCCGCTCTCCAGAGGAACTACATTGGCAGCAAGCAAAGCGGTGGAGAATTGTCCCAAAGGTCATGGGAATGGAATGGAGAGGTAAACAAACATCACGCCCGGCTCTCCTCAGTAGCTACATTGGGCCCCATAATGGAGGGCCCAGTTTGATCTTTGCTATGAGGACCCCAGTCTTCTATGTCCGGCTCTATATCCAGGAGTAAGATTATGTGACTGTTTGGTGAACTTCTTGGTGTCAGTAGAATAAGGGTGTTCATGATAACTATGACTGCCGCCACGTGTCAGGGATCTATCTGCCTATGTGACATGGAGGAATGGCTTCAGTCATACACAAAGGTGCCGTCTGTTTTCTGACCAGATAATTTGGGACGTGTGTGAGTAATATGCAGGAAAGGTAAATTACAGGAAAGAGAGATCAATACCTGAGCGTTGTATTCAGGAGACTGTCCCGGCAGCAGCAGTTCTGGGACTAATCAAGGGATCTGTTCAGACAAGATCTAAGAAAAAGATACAAAACCTCTGATCACAGGATAGATACAATAATAGTTGTCATGTTACCAGAGGTTACACTTATACATTACACGTATACACTATTTAACATTGACGTCTATAGGTGACAGATGACCAACATATGACATATATCAGAGGTGTCCATCACCGCCATCCTGTAAGAAACGTGTACAGTATGTTAGAGTTTTCCCATGAGCGACATATTTGACGTATATGTAATAAACGTCAGATAAATGCGGGTCCCATCTGTACACCAATCTCTAGAATGGGGCCCCCTAAACCCTGTTCTAGCATTTTGTGCTCACAAATTCCCGGCCACTTACAGATTACATGGTCGGAGTTACGTAAACAGCGTAGCTCGCTGAACTACGCTGTTTCTCTAACTCCCATAGTAGTGAATGGCAGCTACGGAAGCAGCATAGCATGCGAGCTACGCTGTTTGGGTAACTACTATTCAGTTCTATGGAGCTTTTCCCCTTCATAGTAGGAAATCAGCCGGAACACAAAAAGGTAGAACAGGGTTTAGGGGGCCCCAATCCAGAGTTGGTTCTCTCTGAGCTGCAATACCAAGCACAGCCACTACCAAATGCATGGAGCTTTCCTGGTAAACAATGAAGAGGACATGTGGCTGACCAGGGTGGTGCGGCCCCTTTACTCAGCTGATATCACATGGGGGTAGTAGGAGTCAGATCTCCACCGATCTGATATTTACTATTAATAATAAAGTTATGGAAAATCCCTTTAAAAGGTAAATAAGACATTTTATACAAAGGACAGAACATACATATAAAATTATCGAGGATCTGACGTCTCTCCTGGCATGTCTGTCCTAGAAAATACTTGAGAATTCACATTTCCATTCACACATTACTGACTGCTGTAATTTTCAGGAAATAATAAATTGTAACTTTAATGGGGAAATAAATAACCTCAAAATCTGAATGTAAAATCCACATGTTCAGTTTTTACTTTTGTTCATAGAAACATTTTACTGGAACTTGAAAAAAAAAAAAAAAAACAACCCTGTCAATTACAGGAAAAAAAAAATCCTTCTACAATCATATAGTTGTGGTGAGATGCTGGTTATAAATTGCTGCAGTAATGTCCAGTGTGAATCTGGTCTTATATGAGAATTCTAGAGCGTAGATATTTCATGTATCCAGTAACATGTATAATTAATAACACTGATATTATAGCTGATAAATAATAAAATGCTGCCTCTTACCTGTCAATCACAGTCAATCACAGTCCTGGTCAAAATTTTATTCCCAAAAATGTGAGAAAAAGGCCAACAATCGTGATCTGTAGGAAACACACTGATCAAATATCAAGTGCAAAGTGAGTGGAATCCAGCTGCACATAGAGAACTTAGAGACTAGTACTGTCTATGACATCATCAGTGACATCATAAGTGGCTGCAGTATCGGTTACATCATCGGTTATCTCCTCCTGCCTGGATAGACTGTCTGTGTATACACTGGATATAGGCGTTACATGGGACTGCTGTTTTATAAGCATGGAAGATACATGCCCACTTGGTCAAAAGCTAAAAAAAAATGCCCAGTTGGGCATTTAGATTTATGCTAATAACTTTCTTAAATAGGTCATAACTTGGTCAAAATTGATCGTTTTTCTAAATAAAAAAACACTGCTGTGATCTACATGACAGCGCCGATCACATGTAGAAGACAGGCCACGTAGAATGCGGTGACACAGCCTCTTTAAGTCATTGAAAACCATTGAAAAAGTGAAATTAAAGTTTCTTGCCGCGGCGCTGTGTATTTAATGCATTAAAAGTCAAGTTAAAGATCTCCACATCTGTACATAGAAGGGGACATATTGCAGAACAATTATATCATTAGTGTCACTTATATAAATTGGAATTATGTGTAAAACTGTCACTTCTGTCTGTAAAGTGGTCGTCTCGTCATTACAAGCTCATTTTGAAATAACGTTTTCTCTTTATTCCGGAGACGCTACAGACACTGACCAATAGGCGACTATCTTTATAGACTGTGCGCCATTTATAATATTTGTGTCTTCTTTTAAGCCCCCTCAGGCACCAGCCCCCGGTGAGACTTTTACCTCTGTAACCCCTATTATTAAGCCCTTGATGATTATACACCGTTCAGCCATAACATTAACCCCTTAAGCCCCCATGACATAACTGTGCACCATGGATTGTCTTACATAAGGCCACCATGATGTACAGTTACGTCATGGTGATTGTGCGGTCACAGGAGGTCATTTTATTTGAAGATGCCGCCACCGATATTGGGAATTATTAGGGATACAAAATCGGTGTAAATGGGTCTTAAAGGAGTATTCCCAGCTTACATATAAAGGACATGTTCACACGGCTCATCTTCAGGCGTATGTCAGAGCGTAAAATGGTCGTGTTACGCTCCAAAATACACTTGAAATGCGCCTGCAAACTGCTTCCCATTAATATTAATAGGAAATACACCGCGCAGCTCATATGAGGTGTATTTTTTTGCTGCTGAATTATTAAACACGTAAAACTACGCTTTATAAAAAAGAAGGGAAATGTCCCTTTCGGAAGCATTTTAGAAGCTGATTTTTCTTTTTTCCCATGACACTTTAACCCCTTCCCCCTGCTTGCATTCTGGGCCCTAATGGCCAAGCCATTTTTTACATTTTTCCATTGTCACATTCGAAGAGCTATAACTTTTTTATTTTTGCGTCAACATAGCTGTATAAGGTCTTGTTTTTTGCGGGGCGACTTGTAGTTTTTATTGGTACCATTTTGGAGTAGATGCGACTTTTTGATCACTTTTTATCACATTTTTTTTAAGTCAGTATTAACAGAAAACAGCAATTCTTCCATCGTGTTTTATTTTATTTTTTACGGCGTTCACTGTGCGGGTTAAATAATGTAATATATTTATAGTCGGGGTCGTTATGGACGTGGCAATACCAAATATGTGCATCTTTTTTGCTTTATTGTGGTTTTTTTAATAGTAAAGCAGTTTGTAAGGGGAAAAAGTGAGTTTTTCATTTTTTTTTTCACATTTTTTCAATTAACTTTATTCAACTTTTTTTTACTTTTATACTAGTCCCACTAGGGGACTTCACTATGTGATCCTCCGATCACTATTATAATACACTGCAATACTTTTGTATTGCAGTGTATTTTTGCCTGTCCGTTTAAAATGGACAGGCATATGCTAGGACATGCCTCTGGCATGACCTAGCAGGCATTCATTACAGGCAGACCTGGCAGCCTTTATTAGGCCCCCGGCTGCCATCGGAGACACAGACACTCAGCGATTTTATCACCGGGTGTCAGTGGGATGAGTTGGAGCTCCCTCCCTCTCTCCAAAACCACTCAGATGCGGTGCACGCTATTGAGCACCGCATCTGAAGGGTTAAACGGGTGAGATCGATACTAATATCGATCTCACCCGGTCGAGCAGGGACGCCCCCAGCCCTCAGCTACCTCTGGCAGCTGAGAGCAGGGAGCTTTGACAGTTCCCTGCTCTGTCTACTTTATTCTAATGCAGCGACGCGGAATGGCGGCGCTGTAGAATAAAGCCCATTAATGACCGCCGTGAAAAGGCTTATCGGCGGTCATTAAGGGGTTAAAAAACTCTCTGAAAATACGCCTCAAAATACGCTCAAAAAATGATTGGAATATCAGCTGTAAAAAACGTCCGGATTCAAAGTCTGTCTTCTTTTAATCTCAGCCTCGTATTTTCAGCCTAAAGATCTGCGGTGTGAACCTGCCCTCACATGCACATTTCCTGCAGACCTTACCCAGTCATCGCTACTTGCTTCACCCTAAATTTGTTTTGGGGAGCAGGGGGTTTTCCTTTCCCAAATCCGAGACAACCCTTTTTAGGCTGGATTCACACACAGCACTTTGCTGCGTATTTGTGCTTTTCGTTGTGGTATTTTTAATGCAGTTTCTGTGGTGTTTTTTCTTGCTGTATTAAGTGCGGCAGATGTGACATTAAAGTCTGTAGTAAAATATCAAATGCATTACACACAACTGCGTTCTGGTTTGTGTCGTTTTTGAGGCAATTTTGTGATCAGTGGCATTTTTTTTCCACACACTCTGGGTATAGCGTTTTTTTCAGGCGTTTTTTCAATAGATTCTATATAAGACTTCAAAAATCCCATAAAACAAAGCACGTACAAAATGACACCACATAAACACGCCACTAAAAACGCCTTAAAAAAACGCTTGTTTCATTTTAATAACGCTGGTGTTTTTAGAAGCGTTTCGGTGCAGTTTAAAATGACAGAAATTTTCTGTGTGTGAAGGAGGCCTTAAAGAGGCTCTGTCACCAGATTAAAAATGCCCTGTCTCCTACATCATTTTATGGGCGCTGGAATGTAGTTAACAGCAGTGGTTTTTATTTTGAGAAACGATCTTTTTTCAGCAAAGTTATGACCTTTATTACAATTATGCAAATTAGTTTCTTAATGCCCAAGTGGGCGTATTACAAAGAAGTGTATGACGCTGACCAATCAGCATCATACACTTCTCTTCATTACACCCAAGCTGGTTTCACTGAACAGCGTGATCTCGCGAGACCACGCTGTGACGTCACTTCCGCCCACAGGTCCTTCATCCCTGCGTTTTAAGACTGAACATAGATTATCTCCAGGTGTATGAGAAGTTACAGTCGTCGGATCTGCAGCAGCAGCAGCGGAGGAGGCAGCATCACACAGTGCAGGTAAGCATATAGAACTCCCTAGAGGCGAAGGACCTGTGGGCGGAAGTGACGTCACAGCGTGGTCTCTCGAGATCACGTTGTTCAGGGCATTTTTAATCTGGTGACAGAGCCTCTTTAAGGTAACGCTGTGGGAAAGATATTGTAACCGAAAGAAATTGATACATAAATTTCCCTATGCATAGAACATATCCAAAGCCGCCCCTGTAGTTTTCTTCACCATAGTGTCCGTATCCCTCTCTACATGACTGGACACAATATTGTTCGCTGTGATGGCGACTTTCCTATGATGCACACGGATATGAAATTCTTACATGGTGTATGGTGATGAATAAAATAAAAAGATACAATATATCACTGCATGTAGAGTTTCATATTATATATACTGTAAGTGGGAGTGCGGTTTGCATCGTGTTATTATTTAGGATTTGAACAATATTTTCCTATATGATCCATGAGAGGATTGGGATCATTTCTGGGGATAGTAATTCTCTTGAATTCTAATGAAACCTGGTGTCACACAGAAGGATCCTTTCTTTTTGAGTCGTGTCTTGTCTTCTGCTCTCCATTTATCCTGGCACTGAGACGGCCTCCCCTTTCCAAGGGAGACTAAATGTCAAGAAATCACTACTTGAGAAATTCCCCAGAGTGCAAGTTTATGGAATTGCTATACGATAAATTCCCCAAAGGCAGCTGGAGACCGTCTGGATGAAGTGTGCAGGTAAATTAGCTACCTCAAGTCCATCACCACTCTGGTCAGCATAGTCTAAGGCTACTCTATGGTCTTCACCAGAGCCCACCTCAAGGCAGGTTGGATTTGGCTGCATAGAACGCAGGTTGCTTTTATGGAATACAGTGTTGGACAGGAGGTGCAATGCAGGCAATGCCAGAACGGAAACCAGACAGATAGAGGGTAAACAGCAAGCGGAGTTCACAACCAGGAAATACTAAAAGTCCAAATCCCAAAACAGAAGAATACCAGGACTTGCAGAGGTCAAAACCAGCCAAGAGCAGAATGTCCAAATTTGTGAGCAGAGGGAAAATCCAAAGACAAAGTCGAGGACCAGTTCAAAGAGTCCAAACAGTCAAGGTGATACAGAAGCTTGATCAGAAACATGCAAACACATGAAATCACAAACAACAATGAGAAAACTGAACAGATTCGAAAACTCCACCCTTAGCCCTGATAGGACGCAGACAGAGAAATAAGATCGGCTCTGCATCAAAATCCAGGACCATCCAGAAGGTTGGATAGTAGTCATGACAACCTTAAAGTGACCGACGTTCCTAAAATTAAATATTAAATAAATCACTTGCTCATAATTATTTTTTTGTCCCATATGTCATGTAAATTGTCCAAATGTTTGATCCATTTTCATGAAACATTAAAGATTTTGTTTTTGGAATCGTTATTAACATGTTTTTTATACTCATTTCTGTGTATTGTGCTTTGATTGCGACACATTCATTAGTTTTCAATTACATTTTTGTTTATTTTCTTTAGTATTTACAGTATTTGGAAGAGGGTGGGGATAGTAGCCAATCAGATCATTGGACAGATCCAAGCAGCAGGAGAGGAGTGTGCTGATCTTGTGGGAGTCAGTGACCTGTTCATTCATCTGACTATCTAAAGTGGATATAAGTAGTTATCATCTTGAAAGACTAGACCACATATGACAGCATTTGATGTGGCTAAAAGGTTACGGCCAAGGTTTGACAGCAACACAGATGGGTGCGATTTGCGGTCTTACCATAAATCATGGGTGAGTAATGTTCTCTATCGAAATAAAGATCCAAGCAACCTTGTCAAATGCTCTTAGTTTTCCCGATATTCTCAATGTTCCTTGCAGGTGTCTCCTATTGAGTATCATTGACGTCACCTCTGAGTTTGCAGGTAACACTTCTATTAAACTGTAATATGCGGCCAACTCCGATTCTACTACTAATAATGCTGCAATAACCCAGCTCTTCTAGGCAGAGTACATCACATACTGTAAAACACATCAAGGCCACCAGATGTCGCTGTGCTGTCAGTTATCTACACGTTTTCTGCTAGCAGGTGATTGCAGAAAATGTCTTTAGTGTAAACCTCAATGTGGATGTTTAAAGTATTACTTACTGCATCAATGACCAATGTTGTTGATGAAACGACCCTCCGACACTTTAGTGAAAAGTCGTCTTCTAAAACGTTGTTATCTCAATGAAATAGCCAAATTGAATATGATAGAAGAAAATTTATAATAAGTCATAGAAAAACCATGAGTGGTCTTCTCAAAGATGTGGTCTTTTGGAGTAGTTTTGGTACAGTAGGGGTGACGTATTGCTGCTCAATGCAAATAACCCCTTCCCGACATTTGCCGGATGGATATGTCATGGTAAGCTAGTGCTTCCCGCATTTTGCCGTAGCCATACGACAAATGCATGGCATCGGCTCAGAAGCTGAGTCGGTGCCATCATCGCCGGATGTCAGCAGTATCTTACAGCTGACATTAGGCTGTAATGCAGGAAAACGAAAGAATAGAGGATCCAGCGCAGTTAGTTAAAATAGAACATTGTTCCAATTTTATTTGGAGTATTAAAACAAGATCAGTCCCGAGTGTAATATTTAGAGATAGATAGATAGGTGCCTACGCGTTTCAGACGCACACCACGTCCTTCCTCATGGCTTTTTGTTAAATGACAAACTATCAGGGGGAGGTTTATATCCGGTTACCTACAGGTGGTAATTAAACCTAGTAGCTGCAACTAGTTCAGCAGGGTAATGCTATTGGATGAGCAAGGTAATGCTATCCAGCATATTGTTTTTTGAACACAAGAGGGCGCACAACTAGCTTGAGCAATTTATGAATGGAAGCTATGTATCGTAATGGAGCTGTCCAGCAGAATGGTGCTGAACTGAAACGCCGGTAAAGTGTTATGTTGTTATTCTATAGTAGTTGTCATGTTTATCATATCATGGACACTGAACATGTCCAAAAATGATGGAAATACCAAATGTTCTAGTTGTAGTTTAATGAAATAATATTTAATTTGTAAGGCTGACGGATATAAACCTCTTTAATGCTCACATCGAGAGATTAAAAATATGTATAATAGGCTAAAAAATACAATATTTCAAACAATTTAAAATAAATTCTGAACTGAGAAGATTACTATAATTAGGTGTTTGGGGCAGACATGAATATTATTTTCTTACCCAGAAATGTTATAACAGGTGGAAATAATGTACATCGTACAGAATAGTATGACCCGACAAATGCATGAAACCTATCAGTGCAGGAGGCCAAAATCTGGTGGGACCTGACTACCCTACGTAATTATATTATGAAACAGATGATCCCAAGAGGCTTACGCCTAAGAAAAAGCCCTACGTTTGTTTATTCTGAAGAGTTCAACACACAATGGAATTCTATACTATCTGAATGTTCCATAAAATTAATGGAATTAATAACCAGTCATGAGGAGGCCAAATTGACAGAATTGGATACAGATATTTTCTCACTGAAGGAACAAATGAATGCCTTTTCCAGCTCACCTGCTTTCATTTCATTGGAACAACGTACCTCTCTTTATTTGGAAAAACTAAATAAATCTATAGCTGAAACTAAAAAGAACAAGTTCCAAAGAGATCTTAGAGACTATTCAAATAAAGAAGTATATCAATGGAACAGAAGAGACAAACAACATAAAATTAAACCTATTCTTAAAAACCGCAGACAAGAGAGGAGATCAAATACTAGTCTGAATAGAGTCAGTTTCAGCTCCTCTGAACCAGACTCTTTTGAGGGCATAAATGGAACCTCAGACAGCGATAACTCCAGGAATTCTTATTCCCAAATATATCAACCAATTACCAAGGTCAAGAATTCAAAAAACGAGGAAGGAGGGGCGGCAGGAAACATAAATCAAAGGGATCAGGAACAAAACCGCCGCCTACGAAATCGCAAGAACCCTTATCCAGCATAAGTGTGATTAACCTCTCGTCAACTGAGTTAACTCCAGACCAAGTCAAAGTCCTTTCTTTGGGCCTTAATTTTGCCCCCAATCGTACGTTTGATACCTTTAACACGCTTTTGGATATCAACCGGTTTGTCAGAAACCTTACATTTAAAAGGCATTTCTATAACCCACTATCAGTAATAACGGATAATGAAGAAATTAATCAACAAGAGCAGAATATCAATTCCCATGATCATAGATCACTGTCATTTGAAGAACACAGGACTATCCAATGTCTAGAAAGTTTGGACCCCCAACCTCCTGTACGGAACATCAGTCTCTCTACGGAATTTGTCACAAAAAATCCGAGTTTCTACCCTTTGGCATCCAGAACCGACTCCATGGATAGGTTCCAATGGGCAATAGAGAAAGATTTACAACAATTATCCGAGAAGTCCAAGCACTGCAAAAGGGACTATAACATCTCTAAAGCTCTTAGTAGGGCAAAACAATCATTGAAAAATAACAACGATATTGTGATTCAAATGTCGGATAAGGGGGGTAGCATTACCGTACTAGACAGTGAAATGTATATAAGTCAAATTTTAAAGTTGTTGGAAGACACAGACACATACAAAAAATTAACATGTAATCTAACCACCATGTTTCAAAAGAAACTTGACAAACTTATAAGTGATGGGCTAAATAGTGGTGTACTGACAAAAAAACAATCAGAATATATCACTGTACAATGCCCTACTATCCCAATCATGCACGCATTACCCAAAACACATAAAGGTATAGTTCCTCCTCCCATGCGTCCCATAGTGTCAGGGATAGGTTCAATGACAGACAAACTCTCGGAATGGTTAGATTCCCTGCTACAACCTCTAGCAGTAAAAACCCCGGGTCATTTACGTGACACAAGAGATGTTTTATGCTCATTTGTAGATAAAAAGTGGAAAGATGAATTTACATGGTTGAGCTGTGACGTGACCTCTCTTTATACCAGTATCCCTCACCATATAGCTCAGAGGGCACTAGAACATCATCTACTCAGACACAGTACCTATAGCCATGAATTACAATCTTTCATACTTGAGGTACCCACGTTTCTTATGACACACAATTTCTTTAAATTTGATGGTACATTCTATTTACAACTGACTGGAGTATCAATGGGAGCTAAGTTCTCCCCCTCACTGGCAAATCTTGTGATGGCCTGGTGGGAGGAATTGATCATCTTTTCTAGTGCTAATCCCTTTGGCAGATCCATCAATTGGTATTCAAGATACATTGATGACCTGCTATTTATATGGGAGGGTAATATATCAGACATCCCTAACTTTATACACTATCTGAATGACAACCAATTTAACTTAAAATTTACTCATTTGGTCCAATAAACACTATTCAGTTCTTAGATCTGGAACTCACAGGCCAATCAGGAGAAATAATTAACACTAAAACCTATCGCAAACCCATCTCAGGAAACACCATCCTGCATGCAACAAGCAGTCATCCCAAACAGACCATATCATCAATCCCTGTGGGTGAGATGTACCGGGCCAAAATAAATTGTAGTAATGATAGTAATTACCGGGCGGAAAAACAACAAATACAAAGGAGACTACGAAAGAGAGGGTACCCAGAATGGACCCTAAAAAGAGCATCCTCTATTGTAGAGAATAAACCTAGAAATCTACTCCTTGAACCAAAATGTAACAAAAATATCATCCGAAATATACCCACTCTGGTGTTACAGTACAGTACTCAGTTCAATGCTATTAAGAAAATCGTTCAAAGAAACTTAGTCATCCTTATGGATGACGACATCTTGTCAGATATTCTGAAGGACGGTTGTCAAGTAGTACCCAGAAAAGCTCCTTCTTTAGGTGATGTTCTCTCTCCCTCTATTCTTCCGCTAAATACTTTAAAGCCTACTTGGCTTCATTATGCTGGTTTCTTTAGATGCGGCTCACATCCCTGTAACGTTTGCTCATATGCTAAACCTAAAAAAACTTTCAGAGATTCAGATAATGTAAAGAATTTCACAATCCAAAATCACATCAATTGTAATAGTGAAGCACTAATTTACATTATAGAGTGCAACACATGCAATCTCATGTACATAGGATGTACCAGCCGTAAATTTAAAGTGAGAATACTGGAACATCTGGGTTATATTAAAAATCCAAACATTGCAAACATTTCCAATGTTGCAAGACATTTTATAACCCAACATAATAGATCTACTACAAGCCTTCAATGTTATGCCATAGAGAAAGTAAAAATACCAACTAGAGGGGGGAACATAAAACACAAAATCTTATCACGAGAAGCATACTGGATATTCACTCTAAAAACGAGGATCCCCGATGGATTAAACTTCGGAAAAGAACTTATGTTCTACTTCTAATGGATACAAATAATACAGAATCAGCAACACAAATTTAGGAATGCTAAACCATTGGCTAGTAAAGTAATATCACAACCACAATGCCATCTAAATGATTATTTGTGTTCGTCGGGGCATATTGTTCTATACAATGTGCATCATTTCCTAATTATGAGTAAGGAACAAAAATAATGAACAAAAATATTACAGAATAATTAATAGCAAACTAGAAAATATTAAAAGTTTGGCTAATAAAGTAATACTATTACTATAGAGATATCTGTTTGGTTTATGTATTTGTCGGGTCATACTATTCTGTACGATGTACATTATTTCCACCTGTTATAACATTTATGGGTAAGAAAATAATATTCATGTCTGCCCCAAACACTTAATTATAGTAATCTTCTCAGTTCAGAACTCATTTTAAATTGTTTGAAATATTGAATTTTTTAGCCTATTATACATATTTTTAATTTCTTGATGTGAGCATTAAAGAGGTTTATATACGTCAGCCTTACAAATTAAATATTATTTCATTAAGCTACAACTAGAACATTTGGTATTTCTATCATTTTTGGACATGTTCAGTGTCCATGATATGATAAACATGATAACTACTATAGAATAACAACATAACACTTTACCGGCGTTTCAGTTCAGCACCATTCTGCTGGACAGCTCCATTACGATACATAGCTTCCATTCATAAATTGCTCAAGCTAGTTGTGCGCCCTCTTGTGTTCAAAAACCAATATGCTGGATAGCATCGCTTTGCTCAACCAATAGCATTACCCTGCTGAACTAGTTGCAGCTACTAGGTTTAATTACCACCTGTAGGTAACCGGATATAAACCTCCCCCTGATAGTCTGTCATTTAACAAAAAGCCATGAGGAAGGACGCGGTGTGCGTCTGAAACGCGTAGGCACCTTCTATCTATCTCTAAGTATTACACTCGGGACTAATCTTGTTTTAAATACTCCAAATAAAATTGGAACAATGTTCTATTTTAACTAACTGTGCTGGATCCTCTATTCTTTCGTTTTCCTCCATCTTAAGACCTTGATCCGAGATGACGTAGCCCAGGAAGGGCAAATACCTCTTTTCAAAGGTGCACTTTTCCAACTTGGCATACAAGCGATCCTCTCTTAGTCGCAAAAGAACTTGACGAACATGCCTCCGATGGGTCATCAGATCTGGGGAGAAAATTAAAATATCATCGAGATAAACTACAACACACATATAGAGGAGATCTCGGAAGATATCATTAACGAACTCCTGAAATACTGTGGGAGCGTTACACAGTCCGAAGGGCATCACTAGGTATTCGTAGTGCCCATCGCGGGTGTTAAATGCCGTCTTCCATTCGTCACCCCGGCGAATCCGGATTAGATTATAAGCCCCCCGCAGATCTAGGTTAGAAAAAAATTTGGCTCCTCGTATGCGATCGAAGAGCTCGGAAATAAGTGGCAACGGGTATTTGTTCATGACCGTGATCTGATTGAGACTACGGTAGACAATGCATGGTCGAAGAGATCCTTCTCTCTTTTTAACGAAGAAGAAGCCAGCCCCGGCCGGGGAGGAAGATTGTCGTATAAAACCCCTCTCCAAGTTCTCCTTGATATAGGCTGACATCGATAAAGTCTCTGGCAAGGAGAGAGGATATACTCGTCCACGGGGAAGAGAACATAGGGAACCAATTCAATGGGACAGTCATAATTCCGATGTGGAGGCAACGTCTCAGCCTCTCGTTTGCAAAAGACATCCGCAAAACTGGCATACTGAGATGGTAGACCAGAAAGTGACTGAGGTAGAGGAACATTACAGGACGGACTTGTGACAGGCAATGGCTATGGCATCTGGAACCCCATTGAAGAACCTCTCCAGAACTCCAGTCAAGTGTCGGGGCGTGTAGACGGAGCCATGGCAGACCCAGCAGGATAGGATTGATAGCCTTGCGTAGTACCAGGAAGGTGATCTGTTCTGAGTGAAGAGCTCCGACCCGTAGTGTCAACGGCTCTGTGATGAGCATGATCGGATCAGGCAATGGTAGACCATTCACGGAGGCAACAGCCAGGGGTCTCTCCAGACGGACTGTGGGTAGACTAAAACGATCCACTAGATCCTGCTGGATGAAATTAGCAGCCGCTCCAGAGTCAAGATAGGCGGAGGAAGGATGTGATGTCTCTCCGGTGACGATGGCCACAGGAATCGATAATCTGGAAGAGGCTAACAGGATGGGGGCATTCAAGGTAGAAGGAAGGTCGCAGGTTGCCAGTTCATCCTTGATGTGAGAGGACAGTCCCTGCCAGAAGGTCGTCACCAGTGCCTCATTGTTCCATGCCAGCTCGGCTGCTAGGGTATGGAAGGAGATAGCATACTCCCCTACAGTGGAGCCTTCTTGCTTGAGGGTCAACAGAGTGGCTGCGGCAGAGGATGCTCGACCCGGCTCCTCGAACATGGCACGAAACGACTGCAGGAACAAGGCTAGGTCCGCGGATACAGGTCCTTGTTGCTCCAAAATTGGGTTCGCCCACGCGAGGGCCTTGCCAGTGAGGAGGGAGATAATAAACGCCATTTTGCCCTCCTCGGAGGGGAAGAGATGAGGCCGTAGCCTAAAATGCACCGTGCATTGTTTGAGAAATCCTCTACATGCTCTGGAGTCGCCGTCGTAGCGAGGAGGAAGAGGCAGAGGAACTGTGGATCTGGGACAAACAGGAGGAGCAACAGGCAGTGGCACAGCAACAGCTTCAGGAGGAAGAACCGGAGGTGGAACAGCGAGTCGATCCAGGCGGACAAGGATAGAATTCACCGCCTCAAGGAGTTGATCCTGACGTGTGCGTAGGTCATGCATCTCTGTCTGTATCTTCTGGATTGCAGTCTTGGGCAGGCCAGCGGGTTCCATGGCCTTAGCGTACTTTCACGAACACAGGGTATGTGGACCCACCAGGTCGCTCCGCCGTAGCGGGGAGGCAGCTGACAAGGTCACAGTCTATGCGAAAGTCAATGGCAGACAGTAATGCTTGGGTACCTGAAATAGTCCGGACGGTGGCTGTGGCTACAGCACGGATGGAGGCTGGTGCGGCAGGTGGCGCCAGACGTGGCGGGCAGTATGCGATGAAGTAGAAGACACTGGACGTGGCTCTTAATAAATTTGATACAACTTTGGCTGTCAAGGCTCCACAAACTGAAATCGACGCCAGAAACAATCTGCCATGGATTTCCGCTGTAATTTACACCAATGCCTGATGTAACTTATAGTAAATCTGTCGAGCAAGAGGACCTCACCTCCCGTTGTTGCATATAACCAATGGGTGGAATTAAAAAAGACTGGCATTTTTATACGCCAATTTTAAACCGAAGCCTACTGAAATAAGCTTTGAACTATTCGGACCCCGGCCTAGAGCATCGGTAGCACTCTGGCCGGGGATTCCAGTACCAGTGGGGCCTCTGATGTTACCGCCTTTTTATGCACAATGACGTCAAGGGTTCCCTCTAGAAGTCGAGTCCCCAGCCACAGCTTTGCCAATGGTCTGGTCTGGGACACTTGCATTAGAAAGCCCCTCACGTCACTGTCGATACATGGACAGTAAAGTCAGGGGATCCTACAGAAGCAGAATCCCCGGCTAGAGCGTTGCCGATGCTTTGGCTGGCGATTCCGGCATCTCAAAGCTCCTAACATCACTGTCCATATCTGGACATTGACGTCAAGGGCTCCTTCCAGGAGCAGAATCACTGGCCAGAGCATTGGTAATGCTCTGGCCTGAAATTCTCGCATTACAAATCCCTTAATATTACTATCTATGTAACGTCAAGGTTTCCTCCAGGAGCAGAATCCCTGGCCAGAGCATTGCCAATGCTCTGTTTGGGGATTCCAACATTTCAAAGCCTCTAACGTCACTGTCCGTATTTTGACCCTGATATCAGAATCTCCCTCCAGGAGCGGAATGCCCAGCTAGAGCAATGCCAAGGTTTTGGCCTAGGATTTTGGCATCTTAAAGCTCCTGAACTCACAGTCCATTTATGGATAGTGTTGTCAGGGTCTCCTCAAGGAGCGGAATTCCCAGCCAGAGCGTTGCCAACGTTCTGCCTGTGGATTCTGAGTTTTTAAGCTTCTAACATCACTGCTCATATATGGACAGTGATGTCAAGGGCCTTCCCAAGACAGGGGCCCCCAGCCAGAGGGCTTTCGATGCTCTGGCTGGGGACTCCATAGTTGAAAGCCCCTGACATCACTGTCCAGATATAAAAAGTGACATCACAGGCTCCCTCAAGAACCGGTTTTTCCTGCCACAGCATTGTCGATGCTCTGGCTAGGGATTCCAGCATCTCAAATCCTCTGACGTCACTGTCCATATATACACAGTGACGTTAGGGGCTTCCTCCAGGAGCAGAAACCTTGTCCAGAGTGTTGCCGATGTTCTAGCCTAGGATTCCGGCATCTTAAAACCCCTGTATTCACTGTCCATATATGGACAGTAACGTCAGGGGCTCTTCCAGAGGCTGAATCCCAGGCCAGAGCAATGCTAACGCTCTGGGTGTGGATTCTTGATTTTTTTTAAGCCCCTAACATCACTGTCCATATATGGACAGTAACGTCAGGGGCTTTCCCGAGCCTAGTGCTTAAAGTAGCTCTGTGCCCGAGAAATTCAGGTGACATATCCCAGTGTATGCGTATACAATGGGATACGTCGAGGCCTTCCGTTGGAGGTATACGTACAGTCTTCTCCCGACGTATACCTCAGTCGAAAAGAAAAAACTTAATGTGAACATACTCTAAGAAGCCCACAGCTCTGAACAAATTTGGCGCACCTTGGGTGTTCAGTGCTCCACAAACAGATACCTACGCCAGCTAGCATAGATTTCGGCTATAATATTCGCTGGTGTAAATTATATTAAATCTGTCATGCTGGAGGTCCCCTCTCCCGCTGGTACCAACTTACTATTTAAAAGATGCGAAAACAGCATAAAGTCTCAAAAAGCTAACATTGTTACTCAAAACTCAAAATTTCCAATTACAATACTTCACAAAATTACGGATTTTAAAAATGTTTACTTTTGAGCTACTTTGCCTAAATTGTTAGCAAGTGGAATAAAAAAAACACCCAGGAAAAAAAAGCAATTAAAAAACTATGGCCTCCTCCATTTCCCCTCTAGCCATCCTTTCCATCTCCAAAATGGTGTGTTTTCTGCCATTTTAGGTAGAAAAAAAAAATCTATTTGCTTACCATTTAGGCAAAGTAGCATTAGAATATAGTATGCAGCTTCTCAAACTCTACCTTGGAGAGCTGTCTGGTTTGTATTTTAATAGTAAGTTTTTAATCTAAATTTACATTTTTTTTTTTGGTTCAAAATTTCGAGCTCACATTGACTTGGTCCTCCACTATAGGACCTCTCTATCTGTTGAACTAAGTATCATTATTAAAACTTATCTGAATCTGATTCTTAAACATATAGTTACTACTTCTGATCATACAGTACAGTCAGCGAAGCATACCAAGTTACCAAGTTCAATCACACAATATTAAAATGAGTAAGGAGCATGGATACATATCAGCATTAGATACACATGGGTAGAACTTATCATTGTCAAACCTTGTTCTTAAAGCTTAAAAAAATGGTTTCAATTCATTAAAGATCATATCCAACTACTACCATAACAATTGACAGACATCAGGGTCTCCTTCCAGGAGAGTAATCACTAACCAGAGCATTGCCGACACTCTGGCCATGGATTCCTGGGTTTTTAAACTCCTAACATCACTGTCCATATAGTGAAAGTAACATCAAGGGCTTTCCCAAGTCAGGAGTTCCCGGCCAGTGAGTGCTTGAGATGCTCTGGCCGGGAACTCCAGAGTTTAAAGCCAAATATGGATATTTAAAGCCATATATGCACAGTAAAGTGAGAGGCTTTCTCTACAAGCGTAATTCCCGGCCACAGCGCTGCCAACGCTCCGACTTGGAATTCTCACATTACAAAGCCCCTAATGTCACTGTCTATGTACAGACAGTAACATCAAGGGATCCTCCAGGAGCAGAATCTATATATGGACAGTGACGTCAGGGGCTCCCTCCAGGAGTGGAATCCCCAGCCAGTGAAATGCCAGTGTTCTGGCCTAGGATTTTGGCATCTTAAAGCTCCTAACGTCAGTGTCCATTTATGGACAGTGTTGTCAGGGGCTTCCCTAGGAGCAGAATCCCCAGTCAGAGCGTTGCTAACGTCAGGGGCTTTCAGAGCCTAGTGCTTAAAGTAACGCTGTGCCCGGGGAGTTCAGGTGATATATCCCACTCTATGCCTATACAGCCTTCCGTTGGAGGTATACGTAGAGACTTCTCCAAACGCATACCTCTGACGAAAATAAAAAATTTAATGTGAACATACTCCAAGAAGCCCACAGCTCTGAATAAATATGGCACAACTTGGGTTGTCAGTGCTCCACAAACTGACATCTACACCAGCTAGCATAGATGTCAGCTATAATATCCGCAGGTGTAAATTAAATATGTCATGCAGGAGATCCGCTCTCCCGCTGGTCCCGACTTACTATTTGAAAAGACGCGAAAACAGCATAAAGTCTCAAAAAGCTAACATTTTTACTCAAAACGGGCATGCACCAAAATTTACCATTACATTATTTTACAATATCATGTATTATAAAGACATTTACTTTTGAGCTACTTTGACTAAATTGTTAGCAAATGGAAAAAAAAAACACCAAGAAGAAAAATGTAATTAAAAAACTACGGCCTCCTCCATTTCCCCTCTAGCCGTCCTTTCCATCTCAAGAATGGTGTGTTTTCTGCCATTTTAGGTAGAAAAAATTATATTTGCTCACCATTTAGGCAAAGTAGCAGGAGGGTATATTATGCAGCTTCTCAAACTCTAACTTGAAGAGCTGTGTGGTTTGTATTTTAATAGTAACTTTTTAATCTAAATTTACTTTTTACTCTGCCTGACTTGGTATTTATTTGTTCAGAGTTTCAAGCTCACATTGACTTGGTCCTCCCCTATAGGACCTCTCTATCTGTTGAACTAAGTATCATTACTAAAACTTATCTGAATCTGATTCTTAAACATCTAGCCATTACTTCTGATCATACAGTACAGAAACGGCCGGACACATCACTAAGTGATTGGGGGAGGCAGACATGACCAGGGTTGCAGGGGAGAAGGAATGAGGTGAAAAGTTCAAATGGAGGAGGGGGAGAAAGGAGAAGGGGAGGGGGGTGGTTAGGAGGGGGCGAGGTTAACCGAGGGCATATAGGAAGGGTGAGGGACAGTTTCGCGCCATTCACGCCCCAAGAAAGCAGGTTAGCCCTAGTCATACAGGACTGACCTGAGGCGTGACGCAGGCCCTGATGGAGCAAGTGCGGCAGGCTGTGGCGGAACGGGGCATGGCCTAGCTTGAGGAGGAGCTCGGGAGGACTGGTCCGGCGGTCTCGGGGCAGGAGTTGTCGGCAGGGCTAGAGGAGGCAGCGGGAACGAGTGTGGCCGGGACGCAGGCAGCACCAGAGGAGTTGGCATCCCGCCTTAGCCCGGACGATTTGCCTAGGGCTCGGCGCAGGCTTGGGAGCCCCTCGAGGGACCCTTCGGGCCGGGATTCTGCTTCCACCACTAGGGGGTGGAGGTCCCGGTCCGGGAGGAATCCCGGTCGCCGGTCGAGCCCTTCGGAGAGAGGAGGGCAGGGTCCCAGGCCAGAGGGACAGCCTCCCATCTCCAGGTCAACACCGCGTGGATTTGCGGCGGGCCGATCTGGCGATGCACCAGTCGGGCGGCCCGCCTGTCAGCTGGATGATGTCCCTGGACAGTCACGCAGACCACGATCGGTGGTGCTGCAGAGGGAGGGGGAAGCAGTGGAGGGAGAGCGGAGGTCGGGACGGCCCCTGACGTCGTGTGGTGATGCCGAGGTCCAGGACGGTGTTTACGGTTGTAGAGCCTGCGGCGCAGCTTCAGGCCCCAGATGTCCGGAGACGGGTGAAGACGGAGGTGTGCCGATGGAGGATGGTCGTCGTGGGGGTACCGTCGCCCCGGCTGGTGGGAACTCAGCGCCCACGCAGTCTGGTGAGTCACTCTCACCGTTACATACATTTCCAGCGATATTTAGATCCCCAGGGGTCGGGGTGGGTTCCCAAGGGGAGGCAGTTAGAGATGTTGATAATAGTGGGTTGATGTCTACTGTTAGGGGGGGGAGATGTTCAGGAATAGCTTGGCTGTGTAAAGGCGTTGCTAGCACGTTGTGAGGGGGGCAGGTTGCCCGCTACATCCCCGGTCGCGGCGTGGGTCCCTGCAGCGGGGGGGGGGCGGAGAAACGGAGCACCTCCTGAGGGCGGTTCCCGTGGTGGAGGGTGGGGGGGTGACGGTTGCAGTGCAAACTGATAAGGATAAGGATGTGGATAGGGTGAGGTTAGATGATAAAGCAAAAGGTGAAGTGTACGTTTGTTTTGAGGGGTTGTTGGGGTCACATTTAAAGACTGAAGTAAAGGAAAAAATTTGGAAGGATGAATACGTCGAAATTTTCTCGCTTCTTCCCTTGGAAAAATTGAACTTAGATAAGGGTAAAAGGTGGGAAAGTAAAAAGGAGGAGGAGGAGAAGCGTCGATACCGTTTAATCCCTCAGACGTTTGTGAATTGGTTACAGGCGTTTGCCATTCTGGCCAGTGTTATAGGGGAAAAGGCGCCGGAAAATTGTTCCGCCCTTTTCGGGTACATGGATGCGATAGGTGAGGTGCATAGGTCGTATGGTGGTCAGACTTGGTTGCGGTATGATGAACAGTTTCGTCAGAGGAAAGCGGTTCGTCCCAACATTAGGTGGGACAATAAAGACATTGGGCTCTGGTTAAAGGTAATGGCCCCGGCTAAGTTCGGGCAGTCCTTTCAAGTGGGGGGGGGGCTGGGGTTGCCGGCCCCTCAGGACAATCGGGACAATCGGGGGGAGGGACAGGAGGGAGGTCGGGCTTGTGCTGGCAGTTTAACGACGGCCAATGCAAGTTCGGGGCGGGATGTAAGTTCAAGCATTCTTGCTCCTCTTGCGGCGGCACTTCGCACGGGTCCGCCAAGTGTTTTAAAAAAGGTAAAGGCAAAGGGGGGAGTGGTGGGGGCCATGGGGCTGACTCCGGTGAGGTGGGAAGAGATGGAGCCGTACCTAAATAGGTTCCCGGATAGGGAGAAAGGCGAGTTGTTGTTGCGTGGTTTTCAGTTTGGTTTTGTGATCCCTTCCCCGGTTCACGCGGTCCCCCTTTCTCTACGGAATTTGAAGTCGGCAATGGATTATCCGGAGGTGGTGTCAGACAAATTGCGGAAAGAGGTGGGGTTAGGGCGCATGGCGGGGCCGTTCCCGTCTCGTCCCGTACAGGACATGGTTGTATCGCCATTAGGGGTTGTTCCAAAGAAAGAGCGGAATAAATTCTGGCTTATCCATCATTTGTCACATCCGCGGGGGTTGTCCGTTAATGATGGCATTGCCCCTGAGCTGTGCTCGGTGGTATATACGTCGTTTGACGCAGTGGTTGAGTGGGTGCGACGGTACGGGGCGGGGGCCCTTATGACAAAGACCGACGTGGAAGCGGCCTTCCGGCTTCTCCCGGTGCACCCGGACAGCCAGCGGCTGTTGGGATGTTACTGGGAGGGGGCTTACTATATGGATCGGTGTCTCCCGATGGGTTGCTCGGTGTCTTGTGCTTACTTCGAGGCGTTCAGTTAGTTCCTGGAGTGGGTAATCCGTGAAGTGGCGGGGTTAGAGTCAGTCATCCATTATTTAGATGACTTCCTGTGTGTGGGCCCAGCGGGTTCAGGGGTGTGCGCTAATTTGCTGGGGGCAATCCAGTGTGTCGCTCATCGTTTTGGGGTTCCGTTATCCCCAGAGAAGACTTGGTCCCAGCACTTGTATAGTTTTTCTTGGCATTACCCTGGATTTGGTGGCAATGGAATGCCGACTTCCTAGTGATAAGCTGGATGCGCTGCGATTGGAGGTGTGCAGGACGGGTCGGCTTCGTAAGATTCAGCTGCGGGAGTTGCAATCGTTATTAGGGAAACTTAATTTTGCTTGTCGGATAATGCCCATGGGCAGAGTTTTTTGCAGGAGGTTGGCGTCAGCGACGGCGGGGGTTAGAGCCCCACACAATTTTGTGCGTTGACACGGGAGCATCGGGATGATTTGGCAGTATGGAGAGAGTTTTTACACTTGTATAATGGGAAGTCATTACTTATCTCGCTGGCGGTGGATAATGTTCAATGGGAATTGTTTACAGATGCTTCAGGTAGTGTGGGGTTCGGTATATACTATAAAGGACAATGGTGCGTGGGGCAGTGGCCGGAGGAATGGGTATCTTTGGGACTGGTGCGTAATCTTGTACTTCTGGAACTCTTCCCGATTGTGGTGGCGGTGGAAATTTGGGGGGAGCGTTTTCAAAATAGCAAGGTGCGGTTCCACTGTGATAATATGGGGGTGGTGGTGGCGATCAATAATGTAACGGCTTCTTCCCCCCCGGTGGTTAGGTTGTTGCGGCGGCTGGTGTTGCGATGTTTGTCACTCAATGCTTGGATTGTTGCGGTTCATGTTCCGGGGGTGCAAAATGACATTGCGCATTCTCTCTCTCGCCTACAGTGGGAGCGGTTTCGTCTGTTGGCACCGGAGGCGGATCTGGAAGGGGTCGCGTTCCCGGGACGGCTTTGGGACTTGGTTTGCGAGCAGCAGGAGGTTTGATCAAGTCCTCTCTAGCGCCTGGTACATGGTTGGCGTACGACGCGGCGTGGAAGGACTGGGTGTCGTGGTTAGCAGGTTTGCCCGAAGTCGGGTCTATGGAGGAACAGGTGGTAGCTTTGTTGGGCTTCTTGGGTCGGGTATCGGTGGAAGGCTGGTCGGTGTCTAAAGTGAATCGTTTTATTTCAGCTTTGGCTTTTGGTTTTAAAATAAGGGGGTTGGCGGACTTGACAAAGGATTTCTTGATTGTCCAAGCTTTAAAGGGGTTTCGGAAAAAGGGGGCGGGGCGGCCAGACGGCTGTCGCCCAGTTTCTTTCGCGCTTTTAGAGCAGTTGGGTGAAGTATTGGGGAGGGTGTGTTTCTCGGGCTATGAAGTAGCATTGTTTCAGTTGGCTTTTTCGTGGGCGTTTTTTGGAGCTTTACGAGTGGGTGAGCTAATTTCCCCCAGCAAGAAGAGAGCGGGGGGTTTGCAATCGGAAGATGTAACAGGAGGCGGGGAGAGAGTGGAATTCTGGGTGAGGCGGTCAAAAATGGATCAAAGGGGTAAGGGTAAACGGGTGGTACTGGGGGCTGTGGCGGGGGCAGGGATGTGCCCGGTGAGATGCTACGCGCGGTTCGCCGCGCTACAAGGGAGTAGTGGGGGGCCGCTGTTATGTCATAAGGATGGTGCCTTCTTGTCACGATGCCAGTTTACAGTTGTCTTCCGTAGATGTTTGGGGGAGTTGGGTTTGGATAAGGCTATTTATTCACCGCACTCTTTTCGTATTGGGGCAGCCACGGAAGCTGCGTCATGGGGTTTGGGGCCTGAGGTGGTGAAGCGCATAGGTCATTGGGATTCTGTGAGGTATAAGTCCTACGTGCGTCTCCACTTTATGTGATTTGCATTCCTCGTCTCTTCATGGTATTTTCGGTTTGTGTCATCTTTGTTATTCTTCAATTACAGATGGCTCACCTGCACTGGTGTGGATACTTGGACACTCGTATGTGCACTGGGGGGCTTTAAGGGCTGATGTGCGGCAGCTGGGGTTCCAAAGGTCATCGGTGGTGATACGGTGGCTGGGCACACGCGGCATGATGTGGAGTCAAGTTTTGCCAGATTTTCATCGGTATGCGCAGTTGGATCGGGTTCCCGATTTGTTGGTCCTTCATATGGGGGGTAACGACTTGGGTACTCGTCCGTTTAGAGAACTGATTCGGGATGTCAAGTATGACCTTCTCCGGCTGTGGTCCTGTTTTCCGAAGGTGAAGGTGATTTGGTCGGAAATTGTGCCGCGGAGTGTATGGCGAAATGCGCGTTCGATAGAACGTATAAACAAGGCCCGGGTAAAAGTTAATCGGGCGGTTTCCAGCTTTGTGGTAAAAAACGGGGGTTTTTTTGTTCGGCACTACGATTTTGAGGATGGCCATGGGAAATATTGGCTAGGTGACGGAGTGCATTTGAATGCGGTGGGCATTGACCTGTGGGCTTTGCGGATTTAAGAAGGGATTGAAAGCGCAATGTTGGATGGTGGGGGCTCGCATACTTAAAGGTGGTTTAAGTATGCTCGTGTGGCGGATTGGGGGGTCCTTGGAGTTGGTGGTAATTTGAAGTGGGGGATTCATCAGAGGTATGGTCCCTAACAAATACATAATTGCTCATGGATATGGGCGTATTTTGGCCTCCTGCTGGGTGGTGTCCCGGGGAGTGGTTTGACATACTTGGCAAGCCAACTGCGGAGTAGAAAGGTGCCTCTGAGCCTGTAGGGAGACGGCTGGGGGTAAGTAGCTATACAGGGGGCAGTTAGGCGCCAAAGTTTTGGAGCTCCAAGGACTTCCCTTTCCTAGTGATGTTATTTATAAAGTTATGTTTTATGTTCATGTAAATTTGTTAATAAAATGGCTGCTGTGGCCGAAATTTTCCAACCCACTGTCTCGTGTGTCTCACTAGGGATGGGAGAGTGGAATGGAAAAGGGGAAGGGGCCATGAAGCAGAAAAGGGGGGTGGACAGTATCGAAGGGGAGGTTAGGGAAAAAGGTTTCGAAATGGGCGAGCTCTGTAATCCCATGGTCATGTCAGGCAAGAATATCCAATTCAATCACACAATATTAAAGTAAGTAAGGAGAATGGATACATATCTGCATTACATACACATGGGAAGAACTTTTTATTGTCAAACCTTGCTCTAAAGGGCTTAAAAAAAAAATACTTTCAATTAATTAAAGCTCATATCCGACTACCTTAATTAATTTACCCTACCTTAACAACTAACAATGTCACTTGTTGTGATAATTGACTTTTAAGTCCTAAAGCTGGTTACATGAATGCAATGGGGGAATTTATTAGGACTGGCATTTCATATACCGGTTTTAAACAGAAACCTTCAGAAGTAAGTTGCCATAAATTTACTAAGAAGCGGACGGCTCTTAATAAATCTGCCGCAACATGGGCTGTCAGGGCTCCACAAACTCAAAGCTATGCCAGATACAAGCTTGCATAGATTTACGCTATGAGTTACACTAATTTCTGTTTTGTTTATATTGAATCTGTCGTGCAGCAGAACCCCCTACCGCTGGGACCCACTTCCTGTTTGGAAAGAGGCGAAAGCAGCATAATTTTTTTTTAAAACAGGCGTGCAACATAATTTCCAACTCTTCTTCTGTCAGATAACTACCACAAGATATTTAATAAGTCTCCCTCAATGTCTTTATTTTGACCCATTACATTGCTTTACAAAATCAAGTATTATAAACACATCTACTTTTGAGTTACTTTGCCAAAATTGTCAGCAAATAGAATAAAAAACACCTAGGAAAAAAAATGCAATTTAAAAACACCGGCCTCCTCCATTTCCCCTCTAGCCATCCTTTCCATCTCCAATATAGGTGTGTTTTCTGCCATTTTAGGTAGAAAAAGAAAATAATCAATTTGCTTACCATTTAGGCAAAGTAGCAGGAGAGTATAGTATGCAGCTTCTCAAACTCTAACTTGGTAGGGAGCTGTCTGTTTTTGTTTTTTTAATAGTAACTTTTTATCTAGTCTAGAACATCATGTTCAATCACACAATATTAAAACATTACTTTACAATATCATGTATTATAAAGACATTTACTTTTGAGCTACTTTGACTAAATCGTTAGCAAATGGAAAAAAAAAACACCAAGGAAAAAAATTTAATTAAAAAACTACGGCCTCCTCCATTTCCCCTCTAGCCGTCCTTTCCATCTCCAAAATGGTGTGTTTTCTGCCATTTTAGGTAGAAAAAATTCTATTTGCTCACCATTTAGGCAAAGTAGCAGGAGGGTATATTAAGCAGCTTCTCAAACTCTACCTTGAAGAGCTGTGTGGTTTGTATTTTAATAGTAACTTTTTAATCTAAATTTACTTTTTACTCTGCCTGACTTGGTATTTATTTGTTCAGAGTTTCAAGCTCACATTGACTTGGTCCTCCCCTATAGGACCTCTCTATCTGTTGAACAAAGTATCATTACTAAAACTTATCTGAATCTGATTCTTAAACATCTAGCCATTACTTCTGATCATACAGTACTGTCAGGCAAGCATATCAAATTCAATCACACAATATTAAAATAAGTAAGGAGCATGGATACATATCAGCATTACATACACATGGGAAGAACTTTTTATTGTCAAACCTTGCTCTAAAGAGCTTAAAAAAAAAAATACTTTCAATTCATTAAAGCTCATATCCGACTACCTTAATTCATTTACCCTACCTTAACAACTAACAATGTCACTTGTTGTGATAATTGACTTTTAAGTCCTAAAGCTGGTTACATGAATGCAATGGGGGAATTTATTAGGACTGGCATTTCATATACCGGTTTTAAACAGAAACCTTCAGAAGTAAGTTGCCATAAATTTACTAAGAAGCGGACGGCTCTTAATAAATCTGCCGCAACATGGGCTGTCAGGACTCCACAAACTCAAAGCTATGCCAGATACAAGCTTGCATAGATTTCCGCTATGATTTACACTAATTTCTGTTGTGTTTATATTGAATCTGTCGTGCAGCAGAACCCCCTACCGCTGGGACCCACTTCCTGTTTGGAAAGAGGCGAAAGCAGCATAATTTTCCAAAAAAACATAATTTTTTTTTAAAACAGGCGTGCAACAAAATTTGCAACTTTTCTTCTGTCAGATAACTACCGCAAGATATTTAATAAGTCTCCCTCAATGTCTTTATTTTGACCCATTACATTGCTTTACAAAATCAAGTATTATAAACACATCTACTTTTGAGTTACTTTGCCAAAATGGTCAGAAAATAGAATAAAAAACACCTAGGAAAAAAAATGCAATTTAAAAACACCGGCCTCCTCCATTTCCCCTCTAGCCGTCCTTTCCATCTCCAATATAGGTGTGTTTTCTGCCATTTTAGGTAGAAAAAGAAAATAATCAATTTGCTTACCATTTAGGCAAAGTAGCAGGAGAGTATAGTATGCAGCTTCTCAAACTCTAACTTGGTAGGGAGCTGTCTGTTTTTTTTTTTTTTTAATAGTAAATTTGATCTAGTCTAGAACATCATGTTCAATCACACAATATTAAAACATACGTAAGAAGCATGATTATATATCAGCATGGCTCTTAATAAATTTGACACAACTTTGGCTGTCAAGGCTCCAGAAACTGAAATCGACGCCAGAAACAATCTGCCATGGATTTCCGCTATAATCTCCGCCAATGCCTGATGTAACTTATAGTAAATCTGTCGAGCAAGAGGACCTCACCTCCCGTTGTTGCATATAACCAATGGGTGGAATTAAAAAAGACTGGCATTTTTATACGCCAATATTAAACCGAAGCCTACTGAAATAAGCTTTTAACTATTCGGACCCCGGCCTAGAGCATCGGTAGCACTCTGGCCAGGGATTCCAGTACTAGTGTGGCCCCTGACGTTACCGCCTTTTTATGGACAATGACGTCAGGGGTTCCCTCTAGAAGTCGAGTCCCCAGCCACAGCTTTGCCAATGGTCTGGTCTGGGACACTTGCATTAGAAAGCCCCTAACGATACATGGACAGTAAAGTCAGGGGATCCTACAGAAGCAGAATCCCCGGCAAGAGCGTTGCCGACGCTTTGGCCGGCGATTCCGGCATCTCAAAGCCCCTAACATCACTGTCCATATCTGGACATTGACGTCAAGGGCTCCTTCCAGGAGCGGAATCACTGGCCAGAGCATTGGCAACGCTCTGGCCTGAAATTCTCGCATTACAAATCCCTTAATATTACTATCTATGTAACGTCAAGGTTTCCTCCAGGAGCAAAATCCCTGGCCAGAGCATTGCCAATGCTCTGGTCAGGGATTCCAACATCTCAAAGCCTCTAACGTCACTGTCCATATTTTGACCCTGGCATCAGAATCTCCCTCCAGGAGCGGAATGCCCAGCTAGAGCAATGCCGAGGTTCTGGTCTAGGATTTCGGCATCTTAAAGCTCCTGAACTCACAGTCCATTTATGGATAGTGTTGTCAGGGTCTCATCAAGGAGCGGAATTCCCAGCCAGAGCATTGCCAACGTTCTGCCTGTGGATTCTGAGTTTTTAAGCTCCTAACATCACTGTTCATATATGGACAGTGATGTCAAGGGCCTTCTCAAGACAGGGGCCCCCAGCCAGAGGGCTTTCGATGCTCTGGCTGGGGACTCCATAGTTGAAAGCCCCTGACATCACTGTTTATATATGGAAAGTGACATCACAGGCTGCCTCAAGAACCGGTTTTTCCTGCCACAGCATTGTCGATGCTCTGGCTAGGGATTCCAGCATCTCAAATCCTCTGACGTCACTGTCCATATATACACAGTGACGTTAGGGGCTTCCTCCAGGAAAAGAAACCTTGTCCAGAATGTTGCCGATGTTCTAGCATAGGATTCCGGCATCTTAAAACCCCTGTAGTCACTGTCCATATATGGACAGTAACGTCAGGGGCTCCTCCAGGGGCCGAATCCCAGGCCAGAGCAATGCTAACGCTCTGGGTGTGGATTCTTGATTTTTTTTTAAGCCCCTAACATCACTGTCCATATATGGACAGTAACATCAGGGGCTTTCCCAAGCCTAGTGCTTAAAGTAGCTCTGTGCCCGAGAAATTCAGGTGACATATCCCACTGTATGCGTATACAATGGGATACGTCGAGGCCTTCCGTTGGAGGTATACGTACAGTCTTCTCCCGACGTATACCTCAGACGAAAAGAAAAAACTTATTGTGAACATACTCTAAAAAAGCCCACAGCTCTGAACAAATTTCGCGCACCTTGGGTGTTCAGTGCTCCACAAACAGATACCTACGCCAGCTAGCATAGATTTCAGCTATAATATCCGCTGGTATAAATTATATTAAATCTGTCATGCAGGAGGTCCCCTCTCCCGCTGGTACCAACTTACTATTTAAAAGATGCAAAAACAGCATAAAGTCTCCAAAAGCTAACATTGTTACTCAAAACCGGTGTGCGTGAAAATTTCCAATTACAGTACTTCACAAAATTACGGATTTACATTTTTTTTACTTTTGAGCTACTTTGCCTAAATTGTTAGCAAATGGAATAAAAAAACACCCAGGAAAAAAAAGCAATTAAAAAACTATGGCCTCCTCCATTTCCCCTCTAGCCATCCTTTCCATCTCCAAAATGGTGTGATTTCTGCCATTTTAGGTAGAAAAAAAAAATCTATTTGCTTACCATTTAGGAAAAGTAGCATTAGAATATAGTATGCAGCTTCTCAAACTCTCCCTTGGAGAGCTGTCTGGTTTGTATTTTAATAGTAAGTTTTTAATCTAAATTTACTTTTCACTCTGTTTTTTGTTTGGTTCAAAATTTCGAGCTCACACTGACTTGATCCTCCACTATAGGACCTCTCTATCTGTTGAACTAAGTATCATTACTAAAACTTATCTGAATCTGATTCTTAAACATCTAGTTATTACTTCTGATCATACAGTACAGTCAGCCAAGCATACCAAGTTACCAAGTTCAATCACACAATATTAAAATGAGTAAGGAGCATGGATACATATCAGCATTAGATACACATGGGTAGAACTTATCATTGTCAAACCTTGTTCTTAAAGCTTAAAAAAATGGTTTCAATTTATCCATATAGTGAAAGTGACATCAAGGGCTTTCCCAAGTCAGGAGTTCCCGGCCAGTGAGTGCTTGCGATGCTGTGGCCGGGGACTCCAGAGTTTAAAGCCAAATATGGATATTTAAAGCCATATATGCACAGTAAAATGAGAGGCTTTCTCTACAAGCGTAATTCCCGGCCACAGCGCTGCCAACGCTCCGACTTGGAATTCTCACATTACAAAGCCCCTAATGTCACTGTCTATGTACAGACAGTAACATCAAGGGATCCTCCAGGAGCAGAATCTATATATGGACAGTGACGTCAGGGGCTCCCTCCAGGAGTGGAATCCCCAGCCAGTGCAATGCCAGTGTTCTGGCCTAGGATTTTGGCATCTTAAAGCTCCTAACGTCAGTGTCCATTTATGGACAGTGTTGTCAGGGGCTTCCCTAGGAGCAGAATCCCCAGTCAGAGCGTTGCTAACGTCAGGGGCTTTCAGAGCCTAGTGCTTAAAGTAACGCTGTGCCCGGGGAGTTCAGGTGATATATCCCACTCTATGCCTATACAGCCTTCCATTGGAGGTATACGTAGAGACTTCTCCCAACGCATACCTCTGACGAAAAGAAAAAATTGAATGTGAACATACACCAAGAAGCCCACAGCTCTGAATAAATATGGCGCAACTTGGGTTGTCAGTGCTCCACAAACTGACATCTACACCAGTTAGCATAGATGTCAGCTATAATATCCGCAGGTGTAAATTAAATATGTCATGCAGGAGATCTGCTCTCCCGCTGGTCCCGACTTACTAGTTGAAAAGACGCGAAAACAGCATAAAGTCTCAAAAAGCTAACATTTTTACTCAAAACGGGCATGCGCCAAAATTTCCCATTACATTACTTTACAATATCATGTATTATAAAGACATTTACTTTTGAGCTACTTTGACTAAATCGTTAGCAAATGGAAAAAAAAAAACACCAAGGAAAAAAATGTAATTAAAAAACTACGGCCTCCTCCATTTCCCCTCTAGCCGTCCTTTCCATCTCCAAAATGGTGTGTTTTCTGCCATTTTAGGTACAAAAAATTATATTTGCTCACCATTTAGGCAAAGTAGCAGGAGGGTATATTAAGCAGCTTCTCAAACTCTACCTTGAAGAGCTGTGTGGTTTGTATTTTAATAGTAACTTTTTAATCTAAATTTACTTTTTACTCTGCCTGACTTGGTATTTATTTGTTCAGAGTTTCAAGCTCACATTGACTTGGTCCTCCCCTATAGGACCTCTCTATCTGTTGAACTAAGTATCATTACTAAAACTTATCTGAATCTGATTCTTAAACATCTAGCCATTACTTCTGATCATACAGTACTGTCAGGCAAGCATATCAAATTCAATCACACAATATTAAAATAAGTAAGGAGCATGGATACATATCAGCATTACATACACATGGGAAGAACTTTTTTTTTGTCAAACCTTGCTCTAAAGAGCTTAAAAAAAATACTTTCAATTCATTAAAGCTCATATCCGACTACCTTAATTCATTTACCCTACCTTAACAACTAACAATGTCACTTGTGATAATTGACTTTTAAGTCCTAAAGCTGGTAACATGAATGCAATGGGGGAATTTATTAGGACTGGCATTTCATATACCGGTTTTAAACAGAAACCTTCAGAAGTAAGTTGCCATAAATTTACTAAGAAGCGAACGGCTCTTAATAAATCTGCCGCAACATGGGCTGTCAGGACTCCACAAACTCAAAGCTATGCCAGATACAAGCTTGCATAGATTTCCGCTATGATTTACACTAATTTCTGTTGTGTTTATATTGAATCTGTCGTGCAGCAGAACCCCCTACCGCTGGGACCCACTTCCGGTTTGGAAAGAGGCGAAAGCAGCATAATTTTCCAAAAAAACATCATTTTTTTTTTAAAACAGGTGTGAAACATAATTTGCAACTTTTCTTCTGTCAGATAACTACCGCAAGATATTTAATAAGTCCCCCTCAATGTCTTTATTTTGACCCATTACATTGCTTTACAAAATCAAGTATTATAAACACATCTACTTTTGAGTTACTTTGCCAAAATTGTCAGCAAATAGAATAAAAAACACCTAGGAAAAAAATGCAATTTAAAAACACCGGCCTCCTCCATTTCCCCTCTAGCCATCCTTTCCATCGCCAATATAGGTGTGTTTTCTGCCATTTTAGGTAGAAAAAGAAAATAATCAATTTGCTTACCATTTAGGCAAAGTAGCAGGAGAGTATAGTATGCAGCTTCTCAAACTCTAACTTGGTAGGGAGCTGTCTGTTTTTGTTTTTTTTTAATAGTAACTTTTTATCTAGTCTAGAACATCATGTTCAATCACACAATATTAAAACATACGTAAGAAGCATGATTATATATCAGCATGGCTCTTAATAAATTTGACACAACTTTGGCTGTCAAGGCTCCACAAACTGAAATCGACGCTAGAAACAATCTGCCATGAATTTCCGCTATAATTTACGCCAATGCCTGATGTAACTTATAGTAAATCTGTCGAGCAAGAGGACCTCACCTCCCGTTGTTGATTATAACCAATGGGTGGAATTAAAAAATACTGGCATTTTTATACGCCAATATTAAACCGAAGCCTACTGAAATAAGCTTTGAACTATTCGGACCCCGGCCTAGAGCATCGGTAGCACTCTGGCCGGGGATTCCAGTACTAGTGGGGCCCTTGACGTTACCGCCTTTTTATGGACAATGACGTCAGGGGTTCCCTCTAGAAGTCGAGTCCCCAGCCACTGCTTTGCCAATGGTCTGATCTGGGACACTTGCATTAGAAAGCCCCTCACGTCACTGTCGATACATGGACAGTAAAGTCAGGGGATCCTACAGAAGCAGAATCCCCGGCTAGAGCGTTGCCGACGCTTTGGCCGGCGATTCCGGCATCTCAAAGCCCCTAACATCACTGTCCATATCTGGACATTGACGTCAAGGGCTCCTTCCAGGAGCGGAATCACTGGCCAGAGCATTGGCAATGCTCTGGCCTGAAATTCTCGCATTACAAATCCCTTAATATTACTATCTATGTAACGTCAAGGTTTCCTCCATGAGCAGAATCCCTGGCCAGAGCATTGCCAATGCTCTGGTCGGGGATTCCAACATCTCAAAGCCTCTAACGTCACTGTCCATATTTTGACCCTGACATCAGAATCTCCCTCCAGGAGCAGAATGTCCAGCTAGAGCAATGCCGAGGTTCTGGCCTAGGATTTCGGGATTTTAAAGCTCCTGAACTCACAGTCCATTTATGGATAGTGTTGTCAGGGTCTTCTCAAGGAGCGGAATTCCCAGCCAGAGCATTGCCAACGTTCTGCCTGTGGATTCTGAGTTTTTAAGCTCCTAACATCACTGTTCATATATGGACAGTGATGTCAAGAGCCTTCCCAAGACAGGGGCCCCCAGCCAGAGGGCTTTCGATGCTCTGGCTGGGGACTCCATAGTTGAAAGCCCCTGACATCACTGTCCATATATGGAAAGTGACATCACAGGCTCCCTCAAGAACCGGTTTTCCCTGCCACAGCATTGTCGATGCTCTGGCTAGGGATTCCAGCATCTCAAATCCTCTGACGTCACTGTCCATATATACACAGTGACGTTAGGGGCTTGCTCCAGGAGCAGAAACATTGTCCAGAGTGTTGCCGGTGTTCTAGCCTAGGATTCCGGCATCTTAAAACCCCTGTAGTCGCTGTCCATATATGGACAGTAACGTCAGGGGCTCCTCCAGGGACCGAATCTCAGGCCAGAGCAATGCTAACGTACTGGGTGTGGATTCTTGATTTTGTTTAAGCCCCTAACATCACTGTCCATATACGGACAGTAACGTCAGGGGTTTTCCCGAGCCTAGTGCTTAAAGTAGCTCTGTGCCCGAGAAATTCAGGTGCAATATCCCACTGTATGCGTATACAAAGGGATACGTCGAGGCCTTCCATTGGAGGTATACGTACAGTCTTCTCCCGACGTATACCTCAGTCGAAAAGAAAAAACGTAATGTGAACATACTCTAAGAAGCCCACAGCTCTGAACAAATTTCGCGCACCTTGGGTGTTCAGTGCTCCACAAACAGATACCTACGCCAGCTAGCATAGATTTCAGCTATAATATCCGCTGGTGTAAATTATATTAAATCTGTCATGCAGGAGGTCCCCTCTCCCGCTGGTACCAACTTACTATTTAAAAGATGCAAAAACAGCATAAAGTCTCAAAAAGCTAACATTGTTACTCAAAACAGGCGTGCGTGAAAATTTCCAATTACAATACTTCACAAAATTACGGATTTTAAAAATGTTTACTTTTGAGCTACTTTGCCTAAATTGTTAGCAAATGGAATAAAAAAACACCCAGGAAAAAAAAGCAATTAAAAAACTATGGCCTCCTCCATTTCCCCTCTAGCCATCCTTTCCATCTCCAAAATGGTGTGTTTTCTGCCATTTTAGGTAGAAAAAAAAAAACTATTTGCTTACCATTTAGGCAAAGTAGCATTAGAATATAGTATGCAGCTTCTCAAACTCTACCTTGGAGAGCTATCTGGTTTGTATTTTAATAGTAAGTTTTTAATCTAAATTTACTTTTTACTCTGTTATTTTTTCGTTCACAATTTCGAGCTCACATTGAATTGGTCATCCACTATAGGACCTCTCTATCTGTTGAACTAAGTATCATTACTAAAACTTATCTGAATCTGATTCTTAAACATGTAGTTACTACTTCTGATCATACAGTACAGTCAGCCAAGCATACCAAGTTACCAAGTTTAATCACACAATATTAAAATGAGTTAGGATCATGGATACATATCAGCATTAGAAACACATGGGTAGAACTTATCATTGTCAAACCTTGTTCTTAAAGCTTAAAAAAATGGTTTCAATTTATTAAAGATCATATCCGACTACTACCATAACAATTGACAGACATCAGGGGATCCTCCAGGAGCAGAATCCATATATGGACAGTGACGTCAGGGGCTCCCTCCAGGAGTGGAATCCCCAGCCAGTGCAATGCCAGTGTTCTGGCAAAGGATTTTGGCATCTTAAAGCTCCTAACGTCAGTGTCCATTTATGGACAGTGTTGTCAGGGGCTTCCCTAGGAGCAGAATCCCCAGTCAGAGCGTTGCTAACGTCAGGGGCTTTCCGAGCCTTGTGCTTAAAGTACCGCTGTGCCCGGGGAGTTCAGGTGATATATCCCACTCTATGCCTATACAGCCTTCCGTTGGAGGTATACGTAGAGACTTCTCCCAACGCATACCTCTGACGAAAAGAAAAAATTGAATGTGAACATACTCCAATAAGCCCACAGCTCTGAATAAATATGGCGCAACTTGGGTTGTCAGTGCTCCACAAACTGACATCTACACCAGTTAGCATAGATGTCAGCTATAATATCCGCAGGTGTAAATTAAATATGTCATGCAGGAGATCTGCTCTCCCGCTGGTCCCGACTTACTAGCTGAAAAGACGCGAAAACAGCATAATGTCTCAAAAAGCTAAAATTTTTACTCAAAACGGGTATGCGCCAAAATTTCCCATTACATTACTTTACAATATCATGTATTATAAAGACATTTACTTTTGAGCTACTTTGACTAAATCGTTAGCAAATGGAAAAAAAAAAAAACAAGGAAAAAAATTTAATTAAAAAACTACGGCCTCCTCCATTTCCCCTCTAGCCGTCCTTTCCATCTCCAAAATGGTGTTTTCTGCCATTTTAGGTAGAAAAATTTATATTTGCTCACCATTTAGGCAAAGTAGCAGGAGGGTATATTATGCAGCTTCTCAAACTCTACCTTTAAGAGCTGTGTGGTTTGTATTTTAATAGTAACTTTTTAATCTAAATGTACTTTTTACTCTGCCTGACTTGGTATTTATTTGTTCAGAGTTTCAAGCACACATTGACTTGGTCCTCCCCTATAGGACCTCTCTATCTGTTGAACTAAGTATCATTACTAAAACTTATCTGAATCTGATTCTTAAACATCTAGTTACTACTTCTGATCATACAGTACAGTCAGCCAAGCATACCAAGTTACCAAGTTCAATCACACAATATTAAAATGAGTAAGGAGCATGGATACATATCAGCATTAGATACACATGGGTAGAACTTATCATTGTCAAACCTTGTTCTTAAACCTTAAAAAAATGGTTTAAATTTATTAAAGATCATATCCGACTACTACCATAACAATTGACAGACATCAGGGGCTCCTTCTAGGAGAGTAATCACTAACCAGAGCATTGCCGACGCTCTGGCTATGGATTCCTGGGTTTTTAAACTCCTAACATCACTGTCCATATAGTGAAAGTGACATCAAGGGCTTTCCCAAGTCAGGAGTTCCCGGCCAGTGAGTGCTTGCGATGCTCTGGCCGGGGACTCCAGAGTTTAAAGCCAAATATGGATATTTAAAGCCATATATGCACAGTAAAGTGAGAGGCTTTCTCTACAAGCGTAATTCCCGGCCACAGCGCTGCCAATGCTCCGACTTGGAATTCTCACATTACAAAGCACCTAATGTCACTGTCTATGTACAGACAGTAACATCAAGGGATCCTCCAGGAGCAGAATCCATATATGGACAGTGACGTCAGGGGCTCCCTCCAGGAGTGGAATCCCCAGCCAGTGCAATGCCAGTGTTCTGGCCTAGGATTTTGGCATCTTAAAGCTCCTAACGTCAGTGTCCATTTATGGACAGTGTTGTCAGGGGCTTCCCTAGGAGCAGAATCCCCAGTTAGAGCGTTGCTAACGTCAGGGGCTTTCCGAGCCTAGTGCTTAAAGTAACGCTGTGCCCGGGGAATTCAGGTGATATATCCCACTCTATGCCTATACAGCCTTCCGTTGGAGGTATACGTAGAGACTTCTAACAACGCATACCTATGACGAAAATAAAAAATTGAATGTGAACATACTCCAAGAAGCCCACAGGTCTGAATAAATATGGCGCAACTTGGGTTGTCAGTGCTGCACAAACTGACATCTACACCAGTTAGCATAGATGTCAGCTATAATATCCGCAGGTGTAAATTAAATATGTCATGCAGGGGATCTGCTCTCCCGCTGGTCCCGACTTACTAGCTGAAAAGACGCGAAAACAGCATAAAGTCTCAAAAAGCTAAAATTTTTACTCAAAACGGGCATGCGCCAAAATGTCCCATTACATTACTTTACAATATCATGTATTATAAAGACATTTACTTTTGAGCTACTTTGACTAAATCGTTAGCAAATGGAAAAAAAAAACACCAAGGAAAAAAATGTAATTAAAAAACTACGGCCTCCTCCATTTCCCCTCTAGCCGTCCTTTCCATCTCCAAAATGGTGTGTTTTCTGCCATTTTAGGTAGACAAATTTATATTTGCTCACCATTTAGGCAAAGTACCAGGAGGGTATATTATGCAGCTTCTCAAACTCTACCTTGAAGAGCTGTGTGGTTTGTATTTTAATAGTAACTTTTTAATCTAAATGTACTTTTTACTCTGCCTGACTTGGTATTTATTTGTTCAGAGTTTCAAGCTCACATTGACTTGGTCCTCCCCTATAGGACCTCTCTATCTGTTGAACTAAGTATCATTACTAAAACTTATCTGAATCTGATTCTTAAACATCTAGTTACTACTTCTGATCATACAGTACAGTCTGCCGAGCCTACCAAGTTACCAAGTTCAATCACACAATATTAAAATGAGTAAGGAGCATGGATACATATCAGCATTAGATACACATGGGTAGAACTTATCATTGTCAAACCTTGTTCTTAAAGCTTTAAAAAATGGTTTAAATTTATTAAAGGTCATATCCGACTACTACCATAACAATTGACAGACATCAGGGGCTCCTTCCAGGAGAGTAATCACTAACCAGAGCATTGCCGACGCTCTGGCCATGGATTCCTGGGTTTTTAAACTCTTAACATCACTGTCCATATAGTGAAAGTGACATCAAGGGCTTTCCCAAGTCAGGAGTTCCCGGCCAGTGAGTGCTTGCGATGCTCTGGCCGGGGACTCCAGAGTTTAAAGCCAAATATGGATATTTAAAGCCATATATGCACAGTAAAGTGAGAGGCTTTCTCTACAAGCGTAATTCCCGGCCACAGCGCTGCCAACGCTCCGACTTGGAATTCTCACATTACAAAGCCACTAATGTCACTGTCTATGTACAGACAGTAACATCAAGGGATCCTGCAGGAGCAGAATCCATATATGGACAGTGACGTCATGGGCTCCCTCCAGGAGTGGAATCCCCAGCCAGTGCAATGCCAGTGTTCTGGCCTAGGATTTTGGCATCTTAAAGCTCCTAACATCAGTGTCCATTTATGGACAGTGTTGTCAGGGGCTTCCCTAGGAGCAGAATCCCCAGTCAGAGCGTTGCTAACGTCAGGGGCTTTCCGAGCCTATTGCTTAAAGTAACGCTGTGCCCGGGGAGTTCAGGTGATATATCCCACTCTATGCCTATACAGCCTTCCGTTGGAGGTATACGTAGAGACTTCTCCCAAAGCATACCTCTGACGAAAAGAAAAAATTGAATGTGAACATACTCCAAGAAGCCCACAGCTCTGAATAAATATGGCGCAAATTGGGTTGTCAGTGCTGCACAAACTGACATCTACACCAGTTAGCATAGATGTCAGCTATAATATCCGCAGGTGTAAATTAAATATGGCATGCAGGAGATCTGCTCTCCCGCTTGTCCCGACTTACTAGCTGAAAAGACGCGAAAACAGCATAATGTCTCAAAAAGCTAAAATTTTTACTCAAAACGGGCATGCGCCAAAATTTCCCATTACATTACTTTACAATATCATGTATTATAAAGACATTTACTTTTGAGCTACTTTGACTAAATCGTTAGCAAATGGAAAAAAAAAAACACCAAGGAAAAAAATGTAATTAAAAAACTACGGCCTCCTCCATTTCCCCTCTAGCCGTCCTTTCCATCTCCAAAATGGTGTGTTTTCTGCCATTTTAGGTAGAAAAATTTATATTTGCTCACCATTTAGGCAAAGTAGCAATAGGGTATATTATGCAGCTTCTCAAACTCTACCTTGAAGAGCTGTGTGGTTTGTATTTTAATAGTAACTTTTTAATCTAAATTTACTTTTTACTCTGCCTGACTTGGTATTTATTTGTTCAGAGTTTCAAGCTCACATTGACTTGGTCCTCCCCTATAGGACCTCTCTATCTGTTGAACTAAGTATCATTACTAAAACTTATCTGAATCTGATTCTTAAACATCTAGTTACTACTTCTGATCATACAGTACAGTCTGCCGAGCCTACCAAGTTACCAAGTTCAATCACACAATATTAAAATGAGTAAGGAGCATGGATACATATCAGCATTAGATACACATGGGTAGAACTTATCATTGTCAAACCTTGTTCTTAAAGCTTAAAAAAATGGTTTCAATTTATTAAAGATCATATCCGACTACTACCATAACAATTGACAGACATCAGGGGCTCCTTCCAGGAGAGTAATCACTAACCAGAGCATTGCCGACGCTCTGGCCATGGATTCCTGGGTTTTTAAACTCCTAACATCACTGTCCATATAGTGAAAGTGACATCAAGGGCTTTCCCAAGTCAGGAGTTCCCGGCCAGTGAGTGCTTGCGATGCTCTGGCCGGGGACTCCAGAGTTTAAAGCCAAATATGGATATTTAAAGCCATATATGCACAGTAAAGTGAGAGGCTTTCTCTACAAGCGTAATTCCCGGCCACAGCGCTGCCAACGCTAAGACTTGAAATTCTCACATTACAAAGCCCCTAATGTCACTGTCTATGTACAGACAGTAACATCAAGGGATCCTCCAGGAGCAGAATCCATATATGGACAGTGACGTCAGGGGCTCCCTCCAGGAGTGGAATCCCCAGCCAGTGCAATGCCAGTGTTCTGGCCTAGGATTTTAGCATCTTAATGCTCCTAACGTCAGTGTCCATTTTCTGGACAGTCTTGTCAGGGGCTTCCCTAGCAGCAGAATCCCCAGTCAGAGCGTTGCTAACGTCAGGGGCTTTCCGAGCCTAGTGCTTAAAGTAACGCTGTGCCCGGGGAGTTCAGGTGATATATCCCACTCTATGCCTTATACAGCCTTCCGTTGGAGGTATACGTAGAGACTTCTCCCAACGCATACCTCTGACGAAAATAAAAAATTGAATGTGAACATACTCCAAGAAGCCCACAGCTCTGATAAATATGGCGCAACTTGGGTTGTCAGTGCTGCACAAACTGACATCTACACCAGTTAGCATAGATGTCAGCTATAATATCCGCAGGTGTAAATTAAATATGTCATGCAGGAGATCTGCTCTCCCGCTGGTGCCGACTTACTAGCTGAAAAGACGCAAAAACAGCATAATGTCTCAAAAAGCTAAAATTTTTACTCAAAACGAATATGCGCCAAAATTTCCCATTACATTACTTTGCAATATCATGTATTATAAAGACATTTACTTTTGAGCTACTTTGACTAAATCGTTAGCAAATGGAAAAAAAAAAAAACAAGGAAAAAAATGTAATTAAAAAACTACGGCCTCCTCCATTTCCCCTCTAGCCGTCCTTTCCATCTCCAAAATGGTGTGTTTTCTGCCATTTTAGGTAGAAAAATTTATATTTGCTCACCATTTAGGCAAAGTAGCAGGAGGGTATATTATGCAGCTTCTCAAACTCTACCTTTAAGAGCTGTGTGGTTTGTATTTTAATAGTAACTTTTTAATCTAAATGTACTTTTTACTCTGCCTGACTTGGTATTTATTTGTTCAGAGTTTCAAGCACACATTGACTTGGTCCTCCCCTATAGGACCTCTCTATCTGTTGAACTAAGTATCATTACTAAAACTTATCTGAATCTGATTCTTAAACATCTAGTTACTACTTCTGATCATACAGTACAGTCAGCCAAGCATACCAAGTTACCAAGTTCAATCACACAATATTAAAATGAGTAAGGAGCATGGATACATATCAGCATTAGATACACATGGGTAGAACTTATCATTGTCAAACCTTGTTCTTAAAGCTTAAAAAAATGGTTTAAATTTATTAAAGATCATATCCGACTACTACCATAACAATTGACAGACATCAGGGTCTCCTTCCAGGAGAGTAATCACTAACCAGAGCATTGCCGACGCTCTGGCCATGGATTCCTGTGTTTTTAAACTCCTAACATCACTGTCCATATAGTGAAAGTGACATCAAGGGCTTTCCCAAGTCAGGAGTTCCCAGCCAGTGAGTGCTTGCGATGCTCTGGCCGGGGACTCCAGAGTTTAAAGCCAAATATGGATATTTAAAGCCATATATGCACAGTAAAGTGAGAGGCTTTCTCTACAAGCGTAATTCCCGGCCACAGCGCTGCCAACGCTCCGACTTGGAATTCTCACATTACAAAGCCCCTAATGTCATTGTCTATGTACAGACAGTAACATCAAGGGATCCTCCAGGAGCAGAATCCATATATGGACAATGACGTCAGGGGCTCCCTCCAGGAGTGGAATCCCCAGCCAGTGCAATGCCAGTGTTCTGGCCTAGGATTTTGGCATCTTAAAGCTCCTAACGTCAGTGTCCATTTATGGACAGTGTTGTCAGGGGCTTCCCTAGGAGCAGAATCCCCGGTCAGAGCGTTGCTAATGTCAGGGGCTTTCCGAGCCCAGTGCTTAAAGTAACGCTGTGCCCGGGGAGTTCAGGTGATATATCCCACTCTATGCCTATACAGCCTTCCGTTGGAGGTATACGTAGAGACTTCTCCTAACGCATACCTCTGACGAAAAGAAAAAAATTGAATGTGAACATACTCCAAGAAGCCCACAGCTCTGAATAAATATGGCGCAACTTGGGTTGTCAGTGCTGCACAAACTGACATCTACACCAGTTAGCATAGATGTCAGCTATAATATCCACAGGTGTAAATTAAATATGTCATGCAGGAGATCTGCTCTCCCGCTGGTCCCGACTTACTAGCTGAAAAGACGCGAAAACAGAATAATATCTCAAAAAGCTAAAATTTTTACTAAAAACGGGCATGCGCCAAAATTTCCCATTACATTACTTTACAATATCATGTATTATAAAGACATTTACTTTTCAGCTACTTTGACTAAATCGTTAGCAAATGGAAAAAAAAAAACACCAAGGAAAAAAATTTAATCAAAAGACTACGGCCTCCTCCATTTCCCCTCTAGCCATCCTTTCCATCTCCAAAATGGTGTGTTTTCTGCCATTTTAGGTAGAAAAATTTCTATTTGCTCACCATTTAAGCAAAGTAGCAGGAGGGTATATTATGCAGCTTCTCAAACTCTACCTTGAAGAGCTGTGTGGTTTGTATTTTAATAGTAAATTTTTAATCTAAATTAAATTTTTACTCTGCCTGACTTGGTATTTATTTGTTCAGAGTTTCAAGCTCACATTGACTTGGTCCTCCCCTATAGGACCTCTCTATCTGTTGAACTATGTATCATTACTAAATCTTATCTGAATCTGATTCTTAAACATCTAGTTACTACTTCTGATCATACAGTACAGTCAGCCAAGCATACCAAGTTACCAAGTTCAATCACACAATATTAAAATGAGTAAGGAGCATGGATACATATCAGCATTAGATACACATGGGTAGAACTTATCATTGTCAAACCTTGTTCTTAAAGCTTAAAAAATGGTTTAAATTTATTAAAGATCATATCCGACTACTACCATAACAATTGACAGACATCAGGGGCTCCTTCCAGGAGAGTAATCACTAACCAGAGCATTGCCGACACTCTGGCCATGGATTCCTGGGTTTTTAAACTCCTAACATCACTGTCCATATAGTGAAAGTGACATCAAGGGCTTTCCCAAGTCAGGAGTTCCCGGCCAGTGAGTGCTTGTGATGCTCTGGCCGGGGACTCCAGAGTTTAAAGCCAAATATGGATATTTAAAGCCATATATGCACAGTAAAGTGAGAGGCTTTCTCTACAAGCGTAATTCCCGGCCACAGCGCTGCCAACGCTCCGACTTGGAATTCTCACATTACAAAGCCCCTAATGTCACTGTCTATGTACAGACAGTAACATCAAGGGATCCTCCAGGAGCAGAATCCATATATGGACAGTGACGTCAGGGGCTCGCTCCAGGAGTGGAATCCCCAGCCAGTGCAATGCCAGTGTTCTGGCCTAGGATTTCGGCATCTTAAAGCTCCTAACGTCAGTGTCCATTTATGGACAGTGTTGTCAGGGGCTTCCCTAGGAGCAGAATCCCCAGTCAGAGCGTTGCTAACATCAGGGGCTTTCCGAGCCTAGTGCTTAAAGTAACGCTGTGCCCGGGGAGTTCAGGTGATATATCCCACTCTATGCCTATACAGCCTTCCGTTGGAGGTATACGTAGAGACTTCTCCCAACGCATACCTCTGACGAAAAGAAAAAATTGAATGTGAACATACTCCAAGAAGCCCACAGCTCTGATAAATATGGCGCAACTTGGGTTGTCAGTGCTGCACAAACTGACATCTACACCAGTTAGCATAGATGTCAGCTATAATATCCGCAGGTGTAAATTAAATATGTCATGCAGGAGATCTGCTCTCCCGCTGGTCCCGACTTACTAGCTGAAAAGACGCAAAAACAGCATAATGTCTCAAAAAGCTAACATTTTTACTCAAAACGGGCATGCGCCAAAATTTCCCATTACATTACTTTACAATATCATGTATTATAAAGACATTTACTTTTGAGCTACTTTGACTAAATCGTTAGCAAATGGAAAAAAAAAAAACACCAAAGGAAAAAAATGTAATTAAAAAACTACGGCCTCCTCCATTTCCCCTCTAGCCGTCCTTTCCATCTCCAAAATGGTGTGTTTTCTGCCATTTTAGGTAGAAAAATTTATATTTGCTCACCATTTAGGCAAAGTAGCAATAGGGTATTTTATGCAGCTTCTCAAACTCTACCTTGAAGAGCTGTGTGGTTTGTATTTTAATAGTAACTTTTTAATCTAAATTTACTTTTTACTCTGCCTGACTTGGTATTTATTTGTTCAGAGTTTCAAGCTCACATTGACTTGGTCCTCCCCTATAGGACCTCTCTATCTGTTGAACTAAGTATCATGACTAAAACTTATCTGAATCTGATTCTTAAACATCTAGTTACTACTTCTGATCATACAGTACAGTCAGCCAAGCATACCAAGTTACCAAGTTCAATCACACAATATTAAAATGAGTAAGGAGCATGGATACATATCAGCATTAGATACACATGGGTAGAACTTATCATTGTCAAATCTTGTTCTTAAAGCTTAAAAAAATGGTTTCAATTTATTAAAGATCATATCCGACTACTACCATAACAATTGACAGACATCAGGGGCTCCTTCCAGGAGAGTAATCACTAACCAGAGCATTGCCGACGCTCTGGCCATGGATTCCTGGGTTTTTAAACTCCTAACATCACTGTTCATATAGTGAAAGTGACATCAAGGACTTTCCCAAGTCAGGAGTTCCCGGCCAGTGAGTGCTTGCGATGCTCTGGCCGGGGACTCCCGAGTTTAAAGCCAAATATGGATATTTAAAGCCATATATGCACAGTAAAGTGAGAGGCTTTCTCTACAAGCGTAATTCCCGGCTACAGCGCTGCCAACGCTCCGACTTGGAATTCTCACATTACAAAGCCCCTAAAGTCACTGTCTATGTACAGACAGTAACATCAAGGGATCCTCCAGGAGCAGAATCCATATATGGACAGTGACGTCAGGGGCTCCCTCCAGGAGTGGAATCCCCAGCCAGTGCAATGCCAGTGTTCTGGCCTAGGATTTTGGCATCTTAAAGCTCCTAACGTCAGTGTCCATTTATGGACAGTGTTGTCAGGGGCTTCCCTAGGAGCAGAATCCCCAGTCAGAGCGTTGCTAACGTCAGGGGCTTTCCGAGCCTAGGACTTAAAGTAACGCTGTGCGCGAGGAGTTCAGGTGATATATCCCACTCTATGCCTATACAGCCTTCCGTTGGAGGTATACGTGGAGACTTCTCCCAACGCATACCTCTGACGAAAAGAAAAAATTGAATGTGAACATACTCCAAGAAGCCCACAGCTCTGAAAAAATATAGCGCAACTTGGGTTGTCAGTGCTGCACAAACTGACATCTACACCAGTTAGCATAGATGTCAGCTATAATATCCGCAGGTGTAAATTAAATATGTCATGCAGGAGATCTGCTCTCCCGCTGGTCCCGACTTACTAGTTGAAAAGACGCGAAAACAGCATAAAGTCCCAAAAAGCTAAAATTTTTACTCAAAACGGGCATGCGCCAAAATTTCCCATTACATTACTTTACAATATCATGTATTATAAAGACATTTACTTTTGAGCTACTTTGACTAAATCGTTAGCAAATGGAAAAAAAAAAACACCAAGGAAAAAAATGTAATTAAAAAACTACGGCCTCCTCCATTTCCCCTCTAGCCGTCCTTTCCATCTCCAAAATGGTGTGTTTTCTGCCATTTTAGGTAGAAAATTTTCTATTTGCTCACCATTTAGGCAAAGTAGCAGGAGGGTATATTATGCAGCTTCTCAAACTCTACCTTGAAGAGCTGTGTGGTTTGTATTTTAATAGTAACTTTGTAATCTAAATTTACTTTTTACTCTGCCTGACTTGGTATTTATTTGTTCAGAGTTTCAAGCTCACATTGACTTGGTCCTCCCCTATAGGACCTCTCTATCTGTTGAACTAAGTATCATTACTAAAACTTATCTGAATCTGATTCTTAAACATCTAGTTACTACTTCTGATCATACAGTACAGTCAGCCAAGCATACCAAGTTACCAAGTTCAATCACACAATATTAAAATGAGTAAGGAGCATGGATACATATCAGCATTAGATACACATGGGTAGAACTTATCATTGTCAAACCTTGTTCTTAAAGCTTAAAAAAATGGTTTCAATTTATTAAAGATCATATCCGACTACTACCATAACAATTCACAGACATCAGGGGCTCCTTCCAGGAGAGTAATCACTAACCAGAGCATTGCCGACGCTCTGGCCATGGATTCCTGGGTTTTTAAACTCCTAACATCACTGTCCATATAGTGAAAGTGACATCAAGGGCTTTCCCAAGTCAGGAGTTCCCGGCCAGTGAGTGCTTGCGATGCTCTGGCCGGGGACTCCAGAGTTTAAAGCCAAATATGGATATTTAAAGCCATATATGCACAGTAAAGTGAGAGGCTTTCTCTACAAGCGTAATTCCCGGCTACAGCGCTGCCAACGCTCCGACTTGGAATTCTCACATTACAAAGCCCCTAAAGTCACTGTCTATGTACAGACAGTAACATCAAGGGATCCTCCAGGAGCAGAATCCATATATGGACAGTGACGTCAGGGGCTCTCTCCAGGAGTGGAATCCCCAGCCAGTGCAATGCCAGTGTTCTGGCCTAGGATTTTGGCATCTTAAAGCTCCTAACGTCAGTGTCCATTTATGGACAGTGTTGTCAGGGGCTTCCCTAGGAGCAGAATCCCCAGTCAGAGCGTTGCTAACGTCAGGGGCTTTCCGAGGCTAGTGCTTAAAGTAACGCTGTGCCCGGGGAGTTCAGGTGATATATCCCACTCTATGCCTATACAGCCTTCCGTTGGAGGTATACGTAGAGACTTCTCCCAACGCATACCATTGACGAAAAGAAAAAATTGAATGTGAACATACTCCAAGAAGCCCACAGCTCTGAATAAATATGGCGCAACTTGGGTTGTCAGTGCTCCACAAACTGACATCTACACCAGTTAGCATAGATGTCAGCTATAATATCCGCAGGTGTAATATAAATATGTCATGCAGGAGATCTGCTCTCCCGCTGGTCCCGACTTACTAGCTGAAAAGACGCGAAAACAGCATAATGTCTCAAAAAGCTAACATTTTTACTCAAAACGGGCATGCGCCAAAATTTCCCATTACATTACTTTACAATATCATGTATTATAAAGACATTTACTTTTGAGCTACTTTGACTAAATCGTTAGCAAATGGAAAAAAAAAAACACCAAGGAAAAAAATGTAATTAAAAAACTACGGCCTCCTCCATTTCCCCTCTAGCCGTCCTTTCCATCTCCAAAATGGTGTGTTTTCTGCCATTTTAGGTAGAAAAATTTCTATTTGCTCACCATTTAGGCAAAGGAGCAGGAGGGTATATTATGCAGCTTCTCAAACTCTACCTTGGAGAGCTGTGTGGTTTGTATTTTAATAGTAACTTTGTAATCTAAATTTACTTTTTACTCTGCCTGACTTGGTATTTATTTGTTCAGAGTTTCAAGCTCACATTGACTTGGTCCTCCCCTATAGGACCTCTCTATCTGTTGAACTAAGTATCATTACAAAAACTTATCTGAATCTGATTCTTAAACATGTAGTTACTACTTCTGATCATACAGTACAGTCAGCCAAGCATACCAAGTTACCAAGTTCAATCACACAATATTAAAATGAGTAAGGAGCATGGATACATATCAGCATTAGATACACATGGGTAGAACTTATCATTGTCAAACCTTGTTCTTAAAGCTTAAAAAAATGGTTTCAATTTATTAAAGATCATATACGAATACTACCATAACAATTGACAGACATCAGGGGCTCCTTCCAGGAGAGTAATCACTAACCAGAGCATTGCCGACGCTCTGGCCATGGATTCCTGGGTTTTTAAACTCCTAACATCACTGTCCATATAGTGAAAGTGACATCAAGGGCTTTCCCAAGTCAGGAGTTCCCGGCCAGTGAGTGCTTGCGATGCTCTGGCCGGGGACTCCAGAGTTTAAAGCCAAATATGGATATTTAAAGCCATATATGCACAGTAAAGTGAGAGGCTTTCTCTACAAGCGTAATTCCCGGCCACAGCGCTGCCAACGCTCCGACTTGGAATTCTCACATTACAAAGCCCCTAAAATCACTGTCTATGTACAGACAGTAACATCAAGGGATCCTCCAGGAGCAGAATCCATATATGGACAGTGACGTCAGGGGCTCCCTCCAGGAGTGGAATCCCCAGCCAGTGCAATGCCAGTGTTCTGGCCTAGGATTTTGGCATCTTAAAGCTCCTAACGTCAGTGTCCATTTATGGACAGTGTTGTCAGGGGCTTCCCTAGGAGCAGAATCCCCAGTCAGAGCGTTGCTAACGTCAGGGGCTTTCCGAGCCTAGGACTTAAAGTAACGCTGTGCGCGAGGAGTTCAGGTGATATATCCCACTCTATGCCTATACAGCCTTCCGTTGGAGGTATACGTGGAGACTTCTCCCAATGCATACCTCTGACGAAAAGAAAAAATTGAATGTGAACATACTCCAAGAAGCCCACAGCTCTGAAAAAATATAGCGCAACTTGGGTTGTCAGTGCTGCACAAACTGACATCTACACCAGTTAGCATAGATGTCAGCTATAATATCCGCAGGTGTAAATTAAATATGTCATGCAGGAGATCTGCTCTCCCGCTGGTCCCGACTTACTAGTTGAAAAGACGCGAAAACAGCATAAAGTCTCAAAAAGCTAAAATTTTTACTCAAAACGGGCATGCGCCAAAATTTCCCATTACATTACTTTACAATATCATGTATTATAAAGACATTTACTTTTGAGCTACTTTGACTAAATCGTTAGCAAATGGAAAAAAAAAAACACCAAGGAAAAAAATGTAATTAAAAAACTACGGCCTCCTCCATTTCCCCTCTAGCCGTCCTTTCCATCTCCAAAATGGTGTGTTTTCTGCCATTTTAGGTAGAAAAATTTCTATTTGCTCACCATTTAGGCAAAGTAGCAGGGGGGTATATTATGCAGCTTCTCAAACTCTACCTTGAAGAGCTGTGTGGTTTGTATTTTAATAGTAACTTTGTAATCTAAATTTACTTTTTACTCTGCCTGACTTGGTATTTATTTGTTCAGAGTTTCAAGCTCACATTGACTTGGTCCTCCCCTATAGGACCTCTCTATCTGTTGAACTAAGTATAGTTACATAGTTACATAGTTACATAGTTACATAGTTAGTACGGCTGAAAAAAGACACATGTCCATCAAGTTTCAACCAAGGGAAGGGAAAAGGGAAGGTAAAATTTCTACACATAGGAGCTAATAATTTTTTGTTCTAGGAAATTATCTAACCCTTTTTTAAAGCCATCTACTGTCCCTGCTGTGACCAGCTCCTGCGGTAGGCTATTCCATAAATTCACCGTTCTTACTGTAAAGAAGCCTTGTCGCCTCTGCAGCTTGAACCTTTTTTTCTCCAGACGGAGGGAGTGCCCCCTTGTTTTTTGAGCGGGTTTTACAAGGAACAGGATATCACCATATTTTTTGTATGTCCCATTAATATATTTATATAAGTTAATCATGTCCCCCCTTAGTCGTCTTTTTTCAAGGCTAAATAGGTTTCATTCTTTCAATCTTTCCTCATAACTTAAATTCTCCATGCCCCTTATTAGCTTCGTTGCTCTTCTTTGTATTTTTTCCAACTCCAGGGCATCCTTTCTATGAACTGGAGCCCAGAACTGAACTGCATATTCTAGATGAGGCCTCACTAATGCTTTGTAAAGTGGCATTATTACATCCCTGTCCCGCGAGTCCATGCCTCTTTTAATACACGACAATATCCTGCTGGCCTTTGAAGCAGCTGATTGACACTGCATGCTGTTATTGAGTTTATGATTTACAAGTACACCCAGATCCTTCTCAACAAGTGAATCCGCCAGTGTAGCTCCCCCTAGGACATATGATGCATGCAGGTTGTTGGTACCCAGATGCATAACTTTACATTTATCTACATTAAACTTCATTTGCCAAGTGGACGCCCAAACACTTAGTTTGTTTAAATCTGCCTGTAATTCATGAACATCTTCCATAGTCTGAACTATATTACATAGCTTGGTGTCATCTGCAAAAATAGAAATAGTGCTATTAATCCCTTCCTCTATATCATTAATAAATAAGTTGAATAATAGTGGTCCCAGCACTGAACCCTGGGGTACACCACTTATAACCGGTGACCATTCAGAGAAGGAATCATTGACCACAACTCTCTGGATACGGTCCTTGAGCCAATTCTCAATCCAATTACAAACTATATTTTCTAAACCTATAGTCCTTAATTTACCCATTAGGCGTCTATGGGGGACAGTGTCAAATGCCTTTGCAAAGTCCAAAAACACTAAATCCACAGCGGCCCCTCTGTCTAGACTTCTGCTCACCTCTTCATAAAAACAGATTAGGTTAGTTTGACAACTTCTGTCCTTAGTAAAACCGTGCTGGCTGTCACTTATAATGCTATTTATTGTCACATAATCCTGTATATAGTCCCTCAATAGCCCCTCAAACATTTTCCCCACAATGGATGTTAAGCTTACTGGTCTATAATTACCCGGGGAAGACCTAGAGCCCTTTTTGAAAATAGGCACCACATTTGCCCTGCGCCAGTCCCTTGGCACTATACCAGTCACTAGAGATTCTCTGAATATTATGAAAAGGGGGACAGAAATAACTGAACTAAGCTCTTTAAGAATTCTAGGGTGTAACCCATCTGGTCCCGGAGCCTTGTGCACATTTATTTTATTTAATTTAGCTTGGACCATCTCTACATTCATCCAATTCAGTATATCAACTGATATATTAACAGCACTGGCACCGGCTACATCAGCTGCTCTTTCTTCTGTTGTATATACAGAGCTAAAGAACCCATTTAGTAACTCTGCCTTCTCTTGATCCCCTGTGATCAACTCCCCATTACCATTATCTAGGGGTCCTACATGTTCAGACCTTGGCTTTTTTGCATTTATATGCTTGAAGAATTTTTTAGGATTTGTTTTACTATCCTTGGCCACCTGCCTTTCATTTTGTATTTTTGCTAATTTTATTACATTTTTACAGATTTTATTAAGCTCTTTATATTTTACAAAGGCTACAGCTGTACCCTCAGATTTGTATTTTTTAAATGCCCTTTTTTTGTCATGTATTGCCCCTTTCACAGAAGGTGTAAGCCATGTGGGGTTTAATTTGAGTCGTTTATGCTTATTACCTGTAGGAATAAATTTTGCACTATAATAACTCAAAGTAGATTTGAAAATCTCCCATTTATCATTTATTCCATTATTTGACATTAGTTCTTCCCAGTCTATATCCTGAATTGCAGCCCTCATCCTGGGGAAATTGGCTTTCTTAAAATTAAATGTTTTTGCCCTCCCAGCCTGCGTTTGTTTTTTACAGTATAGGTAAAATGTAACTATATTGTGATCACTGTTACCGAGGTTTTCACGAACATTGACATTCCCAACAAGATCTGCATTATTAGAAATGACCAGATCCAACAGAGCTTCACCTCTAGTCGGGTCTTCCACAAACTGGCCCATAAAATTTTCCTGCAACAGGTTGAGGAAATGTCTCCCCTTTGCAGTTGAAGCCGAACCATGACACCAATTAATATCCCGGAAATTAAAATCTCCCATTATCACTACAGTACCCGCCTGTGCAGCCCGCTCCATCTGTTTATATATCTGACCTTCCATCTCCTCAGTTATATTGGGGGGGTGTATAGATTACACCAAAAGTAATTTTTTCAGTGTTTACCTCCCTTTCTAGTTCCACCCACAAGGTTTCAACCTCCTCAGTCTTCACCCACTATTGTTTTTTTCACACTCGCCTTCATATCACTTCTCACATACAGACATACACCACCACCTTTCCTATTTGTCCTGTCTTTACGAAAAAGTGTAAAACCCTGTAGATTTACAGCCCAGTCATGTGAAGAGTCCAGCCATGTTTCAGCAACACCAACTATATCTATATTTTCTTCCAGTATCAAGGCCTCCAGCTCCCCCATTTTGCTTGCTAGACTTCTGGCATTTGTGAACATACACTTTAACTTGCCTGTCAGTTTTTCACTTTTATTATCAGAAATGTGATTTGACATTAATCGGTCCTTTTTATTTACACTGATGTTTTGTAACGAAAGGATCTCCTTATCTTGTTGTCTAGTCCTCTCCCCCCATTCTGTTTCTCCCCCCACCAATATAGTCTGACCCCTCTCTAACCTGGCTACCCCTTTTTTTTCTACATTGACCTCCCTCCTCAGCCCTAGTTTAAATACTCCGCCACCCCAGCTAGAATTCTCTCCCCCAGCACAGCGGACCCCCTTCCATTTAGGGGCAAATCATCTGCAGAATACAGTTTGTACCCCAATGAAAAGTCAGCCCAGTGCTCTAGGAACCCAAATCCTTCTCCTCTACACCAAGACTTCAGCCATAAGTATCATTACTAAAACTTATCTGAATCTGATTCTTAAACATCTAGTTACTACTTCTGATCATACAGTACAGTCAGCCAAGCATACCAAGTTACCAAGTTCAATCACACAATATTAAAATGAGTAAGGAGCATGGATACATATCAGCATTAGATACACATGGGTAGAACTTATCATTGTCAAACCTTGTTCTTAAAGTTTAAAATAATGGTTTCAATTTATTAAAGATCATATCCGACTACTACCATAACAATTGACAGACATCAGGGGCTCCTTCCAGGAGAGTAATCACTAACCAGAGCATTGCCGACGCTCTGGCCATGGATTCCTGGGATTTTAAACTCCTAACATCACTGTCCATATAGTGAAAGTGACATCAAGGGCTTTCCCAAGTCAGGAGTTCCCGGCCAGTGAGTGCTTGCGATGCTCTGGCCGGGGACTCCAGAGTTTAAAGCCAAATATGGATATTTAAAGCCATATATGCACAGTAAAGTGAGAGGCTTTCTCTACAAGCGTAATTCCCGGCCACAGCGCTGCCAACGCTCCGACTTGGAATTCTCACATTACAAAGCCCCTAAAGTCACTGTCTATGTACAGACAGTAACATCAAGGGATCCTCCAGGAGCAGAATCCATATATGGACAGTGACGTCAGGGGCTCCCTCCAGGAGTGGAATCCCCAGCCAGTGCAATGCCAGTGTTCTGGCCTAGGATTTTGGCATCTTAAAGCTCCTAACGTCAGTGTCCATTTATGGACAGTGTTGTCAGGGGCTTCCCTAGGAGCAGAATCCCCAGTCAGAGCGTTGCTAACGTCAGGGGCTTTCCGAGCCTAGGACTTAAAGTAACGCTGTGCGCGAGGAATTCAGGTGATATATCCCACTCTATGCCTATACAGCCTTCCGTTGGAGGTATACGTGGAGACTTCTCCCAACGCATACCTCTGACGAAAAGAAAAAATTGAATGTGAACATACTCCAAGAAGCCCACAGCTCTGAATAAATATGGCGCAACTTGGGTTGTCAGTGCTCCACAAACTGACATCTACACCAGTTAGCATAGATGTCAGCTATAATATCCGCAGGTGTAAATTAAATATGTCATGCAGGAGATCTGCTCTCCCGCTGGTCCCGACTTACTAGCTGAAAAAACGCGAAAACAGCATAATGTCTCAAAAAGCTAAAATTTTTACTCAAAACGGGCATGCGCCAAAATTTCCCATTACATTACTTTACAATATCATGTATTATAAAGACATTTACTTTTGAGCTACTTTGACTAAATCGTTAGCAAATGGGAAAAAAAAAACACCAAGGAAAAAAATTTAATTAAAAAACTACGGCCTCCTCCATTTCCCCTCTAGCCGTCCTTTCCATCTCTAAAATGGTGTGTTTTCTGCCATTTTAGGTAGAAACATTTCTATTTGTTCACCATTTAGGCAAAGTAGCAGGAGGGTATATTATGCAGCTTCTCAAACTCTACCTTGAAGAGCTGTGTGGTTTGTATTTTAATAGTAACTTTTTAATCTAAATTTACTTTTTACTCTGCCTGACTTGGTATTTATTTGTTCAGAGTTTCAAGCTCACATTGACTTGGTCCTCCCCTATAGGAACTCTCTATCTGTTGAACTAAGTATCATTACAAAAAATTATCTGAATCTGATTCTTAAACATGTAGTTACTACTTCTGATCATACAGTACAGTCAGCCAAGCATACCAAGTTACCAAGTTCAATCACACAATATTAAAATGAGTAAGGAGCATGGATACATATCAGCATTAGATACACATGGGTAGAACTTATCATTGTCAAACCTTGTTCTTAAAGCTTAAAAAAATGGTTTCAATTTATTAAAGATCATATCCGACTACTACCATAACAATTGACAGACATCAGGGGCTCCTTCCAGGAGAGTAATCACTAACCAGAGCATTGCCGACGCTCTGGCCATGGATTCCTGGGTTTTTAAACTCCTAACATCACTGTCCATATAGTGAAAGTGACATCAAGGGCTTTCCCAAGTCAGGAGTTCCCGGCCAGTGAGTGCTTGCGATGCTCTGGCCGGGGACTCCAGAGTTTAAAGCCAAATATGGATATTTAAAGCTATATATGCACAGTAAAGTGAGAGGCTTTCTCTACAAGCGTAATTCCCGGCCACAGCGCTGCCAATGCTCCGACTTGGAATTCTCACATTACAAAGCCCCTAATGTCACTGTCTATGTACAGACAGTAACATCAAGGGATCCTCCAGGAGCAGAATCCATATATGGACAGTGACGTCAGGGGCTCCCTCCAGGAGTGGAATCCACAGCCAGTGCAATGCCAGTGTTCTGGCCTAGGATTTGGCATCTTAAAGCTCCTAACGTCAGTGTCCATTTATGGACAGTGTTATCAGGGGCTTCCCTAGGAGCAGAATCCCCCCAGTCAGAGCGTTGCTAACGTCAGGGGCTTTCCGAGCCTAGGACTTAAAGTAACGCTGTGCGCGAGGAGTTCAGGTGATATATCCCACTCTATGCCTATACAGCCTTCCGTTGGAGGTATACGTAGAGACTTCTCCCAACGCATACCTCTGACGAAAAGAAAAAATTGAATGTGAACATACTCCAAGAAGCCCACAGCTCTGAATAAATATGGCGCAACTTGGGTTGTCAGTGCTGCACAAACTGACATCTACACCAGTTAGCATAGATGTCAGCTATAATATCGGCAGGTGTAAATTAAATATGTCATGCAGGAGATCTGCTCTCCCGCTGGTCCCGACTTACTAGTTCAAAAGACGCGGAAACAGCATAAAGTCTCAAAAAGCTCAAATTTTTACTCAAAACGGGCATGCGCCAAAATTTCCCATTACATTACTTTACAATATCATGTATTATAAAGACATTTACTTTTGAGCTACTTTGACAAAATCGTTAGCAAATGGAAAAAAAAAACCACCAAGAAAAAAAAAATTATTACAAAACTACGGCCTCCTCCATTTCCCCTCTAGCCGTCCATTCCATCTCCAGAATGGTGTGTTTTCTGCCATTATAGGTAGAAAAAATTCTATTTGCTCACCATTTAGGCAAAGTAGCAGGAGGGTATATTATGCAGCTTCTCAAACTCTACCTTGAAGAGCTGTGTGGTTTGTATTTTAATAGTAACTTTTTAATCTAAATTTACTTTTTACTCTGCCTGACTTGGTATTTATTTGTTCAGAGTTTCAAGCTCACATTGACTTGGTCCTCCCCTATAGGACCTCTCTATCTGTTGAACTAAGTATCATTACTAAAACTTATCTGAATCTGATTCTTGAACATCTAGTTACTACTTCTGATCATACAGTACAGTCAGCCAAGCATACCAAGTTACCAAGTTCAATCACACAATATTAAAATGAGTAAGGAGCATGGATACATATCAGCATTAGATACACATGGGTAGAACTTATCATTGTTAAACCTTGTTCTTAAAGCTTAAAAAAATGGTTTAAATTTATTAAAGATCATATCCGACTACTACCATAACAATTGACAGACATCAGGGGCTCCTTCCAGGAAAGTAATCACTAACCAGAGCATTGCCGACGCTCTGGCCATGGATTCCTGGGTTTTTAAACTCCTAACATCACTGTCCATATAGTGAAAGTGACATCAAGGGCTTTCCCAAGTCAGGAGTTCCCGGCCAGTGAGTGCTTGCGATGCTCTGGCCGGGGACTCCAGAGTTTAAAGCCAAATATGGATATTTAAAGCCATATATGCACAGTAAAGTGAGAGGCTTTCTCTACAAGCGTAATTCCCGGCCACAGCGCTGCCAACGCTCCGACTTGGAATTCTCACATTACAAAGCCCCTAATGTCACTGTCTATGTACAGACAGTAACATCAAGGGATCCTCCAGGAGCAGAATCCATATATGGACAGTGACGTCAGGGGCTCCCTCCAGGAGTGGAATCCCCAGCCAGTGCAATGCCAGTGTTCTGGCCTAGGATTTTGGCATCTTAAAGCTCCTAACGTCAGTGTCCATTTATGGACAGTGTTGTCAGGGGCTTCCCTAGGAGCAGAATCCCCAGTCAGAGCGTTGCTAACGTCAGGGGCTTTCCGAGCCTAGTGCTTAAAGTAACGCTGTGCCCGGGGTGTTCAGGTGATATATCCCACTCTATGCCTATACAGCCTTCCATTGGAGGTATACGTAGAGACTTCTCCCGACGCATACCTCTGACGAAAAGAAAACATTTAATGTGAACATACTCCAAGAAGCCCACAGCTCTGAATAAATATGGCGCAACTTGGGTTGTCAGTGCTCCACAAACTGACATCTACACCAGTTAGCATAGATGTCAGCTATAATATCCGCAGGTGTAAATTAAATATGTCATGCAGGAGATCTGCTCTCCCGCTGGTCCCGACTTACTAGTTGAAAAGACGCGAAAACAGCATAAAGTCTCAAAAAGCTAACATTTTTACTCAAAACGGGCATGTGCCAAAATTTCCCATTACATTACTTTACAATATCATGTATTATAAAGACATTTACTTTTGAGCTACTTTGACTAAATCGTTAGCAAATGGAAAAAAAAAACACCAAGGAAAAAAAAATTATTAAAAAACTACGGCCTCCTCCATTTCCCCTCTAGCCGTCCTTTCCATCTCCAAATGGTGTGTTTTCTGCCATTTTAGGTAGAAAAAATTCTATTTGCTCACCATTTAGGCACAGTAGCAGGAGGGTATATTATGCAGCTTCTCAAACTCTATCATGAAGAGCTGTGTGGTTTGTATTTTAATAGTAACTTTGTAATCTAAATTTACTTTTTACTCTGCCTGACTTGGTATTTATTTGTTCAGAGTTTCAAGCTCACATTGACTTGGTCCTCCCCTATAGGACCTCTCTATCTGTTGAACTAAGTATCATTACTAAAACTTATCTGAATCTGATTCTTGAACATCTAGTTACTACTTCTGATCATACAGTACAGTCAGCCAAGCATACCAAGTTACCAAGTTCAATCACACAATATTAAAATGAGTAAGGAGCATGGATACATATCAGCATTAGATACACATGGGTAGAACTTATCATTGTTAAACCTTGTTCTTAAAGCTTAAAAAAATGGTTTAAATTTATTAAAGATCATATCCGACTACTACCATAACAATTGACAGACATCAGGGGCTCCTTCCAGGAAAGTAATCACTAACCAGAGCATTGCCGACGCTCTGGCCATGGATTCCTGGGTTTTTAAACTCCTAACATCACTGTCCATATAGTGAAAGTGACATCAAGGGCTTTCCCAAGTCAGGAGTTCCCGGCCAGTGAGTGCTTGCGATGCTCTGGCCGGGGACTCCAGAGTTTAAAGCCAAATATGGATATTTAAAGCCATATATGCACAGTAAAGTGAGAGGCTTTCTCTACAAGCGTAATTCCCGGCCACAGCGCTGCCAACGCTCCGACTTGGAATTCTCACATTACAAAGCCCCTAAAGTCACTGTCTATGTACAGACAGTAACATCAAGGGATCCTCCAGGAGCAGAATCCATATATGGACAGTGACGTCAGGGGCTCCCTCCAGGAGTGGAATCCCCAGCCAGTGCAATGACAGTGTTCTGGCCTAGGATTTTGCCATCTTAAAGCTCCTAACGTCAGTGTCCATTTATGGACAGTGTTGTCAGGGGCTTCCCTAGGAGCAGAATCCCCAGTCAGAGCGTTGCTAACGTCAGGGGCTTTCAGAGCCTAGTGCATAAAGTAACGCTGTGCCCGGGGAGTTCAGGTGATATATCCCACTCTATGCCTATACAGCCTTCCGTTGGAGGTATACGTAGAGACTTCTCCCAACGCATACCTCTGACGAAAAGAAAAAATTGAATGTGAACATACTCCAAGAAGCCCACAGCTCTGAATAAATATGGCGCAACTTGGGTTGTCAGTGCTGCACAAACTGACATCTACACCAGTTAGCATAGATGTCAGCTATAATATCCGCAGGTGTAAATTAAATATGTCATGCAGGAGATCTGCTCTCCCGCTGGTCCCGACTTACTAGCTGAAAAGACGCGAAAACAGCATAATGTCTCAAAAAGCTAAAATTTTTACTCAAAACGGGCATGCGCCAAAATTTCCCATTACATTACTTTACTATATCATGTATTATAAAGACATTTACTTTTGAGATACTTTGACTAAATCGTTAGCAAATAGAAAAAAAAAACACCAAGGAAAAAGATGTAATTAAAAAACTACGGCCTCCTCCATTTCCCCTCTAGCCGTCCTTTCCATCTCCAAAATGGTGTGTTTTCTGCCATTTTAGGTAGAAAAATTTCTATTTGCTCACCATTTAGGCAAAGTAGCAGGAGGGTATATTATGCAGCTTCTCAAACTCTACCTTGAAGAGCTGTGTGAATTGCATTTTAATAGTAACTTTTTAATCTAAATGTACTTTTTACTCTGCCTGACTTGGTATTTATTTGTTCAGAGTTTCAAGCTCACATTGACTTGGTCCTCCCCTATAGGACCTCTCTATCTGTTGAACTAAGTATCATTACTAAAACTTATCTGAATCTGATTCTTAAACATCTAGTTACTACTTCTGATCATACAGTACAGTCAGCCAAGCATACCAAGTTACCAAGTTCAATCACACAATATTAAAATGAGTAAGGAGCATGGATACATATCAGCATTAGATACACATGGGTAGAACTTATCATTGTCAAACCTTGTTCTTAAAGCTTAAAAAAATGGTTTAAATTTATTAAAGATCATATCCGACTACTACCATAACAATTGACAGACATCAGGGGCTCCTTCCAGGAGAGTAATCACTAACCAGAGCATTGCCGACGCTCTGGCCATGGATTCCTGGGTTTTTAAACTCCTAACATCACTGTCCATATAGTGAAAGTGACATCAAGGGCTTTCCCAAGTCAGGAGTTCCCGGCCAGTGAGTGCTTGCGATGCTCTGGCCGGGGACTCCAGAGTTTAAAGCCAAATATGGATATTTAAAGCCATATATGCACAGTAAAGTGAGAGGCTTTCTCTACAAGCGTAATTCCCGGCCACAGCGCTGCCAATGCTCCGACTTGGAATTTTTCACATTACAAAGCCCCTAATGTCACTGTCTATGTACAGACAGTAACATCAAGGGATCCTCCAGGAGCAGAATCCATATATGGACAGTGACGTCAGGGGCTCCCTCCAGGAGTGGAATCCCCAGCCAGTGCAATGCCAGTGTTCTGGCCTAGGATTTTGGCATCTTAAAGCTCCTAAAGTCAGTGTCCATTTATGGACAGTGTTGTCAGGGGCTTCCCTAGGTGCAGAATCCCCAGTCAGAGCGTTGCTAACGTCAGGGGCTTTCCGAGGCTAGTGCTTAAAGTAACGCTGTGCCCGGGGAGCTCAGGTGATATATCCCACTCTATGCCTATACAGCCTTCCGTTGGAGGTATACGTAGAGACTTCTCCCAACGCATACCTCTGATGAAAAGAAAAAATTAAATGTGAACATACTCCAAGAAGCCCACAGCTCTGAATAAATATGGCGCAACTTGGGTTGTCAGTGCTCTACAAACTGACATCTACACCAGTTAGCATAGATGTCAGCTATAATATCCGCAGGTGTAAATTAAATATGTCATGCAGGAGATCTGCTCTCCCGCTGGTCCCGACTTACTAGCTGAAAAGACGCGAAAACAGCATAATGTCTCAAAAAGCTAAAATTTTTACTCAAAACGGGCATGCGCCAAAATTTCCCATTACATTACTTTACAATATCATGTATTATAAAGACATTTACTTTTGAGATACTTTGACTAAATCGTTAGCAAATAGAAAAAAAAAACACCAAGGAAATGATGTAATTAAAAAACTACGGCCTCCTCCATTTCCCCTCTAGCCGTCCTTTCCATCTCCAAAATGGTGTGTTTTCTGCCATTTTAGGTAGAAACATTTCTATTTGTTCACCATTTAGGCAAAGTAGCAGGAGGGTATATTATGCAGCTTCTCAAACTCTACCTTGAAGAGCTGTGTGGTTTGTATTTTAATAGTAACTTTTTAATCTAAATTTACTTTTTACTCTGCCTGACTTGGTATTTATTTGTTCACAGTTTCAAGCTCACATTGACTTGGTCCTCCCCTATAGGACCTCTCTATCTGTTGAACTAAGTATCATTACAAAAACTTATCTGAATCTGATTCTTAAACATGTAGTTACTACTTATGATCACAGTACAGTCAGCCAAGCATACCAAGTTACCAAGTTCAATCACACAATATTAAAATGAGTAAGGAGCATGGATACATATCAGCATTAGATACACATGGGTAGAACTTATCATTGTCAAACCTTGTTCTTAAAGCTTTAAAAAATGGTTTAAATTTATTAAAGGTCATATCCGACTACTACCATAACAACTGACAGACATCAGGGGCTCCTTCCAGGAGAGTAATCACTAACCAGAGCATTGCCGACGCTCTGGCCATGCATTCCTGGGTTTTTAAACTCTTAACATCACTGTCCATATAGTGAAAGTGACATCAAGGGCTTTCCCAAGTCAGGAGTTCCCGGCCAGTGAGTGCTTGCGATGCTCTGGCCGGGGACTCCAGAGTTTAAAGCCAAATATGGATATTTAAAGCCATATATGCACAGTAAAGTGAGAGGCTTTCTCTACAAGCGTAATTCCCGACCACAGCGCTGCCAACGCTCCGACTTGGAATTCTCAAATTACAAAGCCCCTAATGTCACCTTCTATGTACAGACAGTAACATCAAGGGATACTCCAGGAGCAGTATCCATATATGGACGGTGATGTCATGGGCTCCCTCCAGGAGTGGAATCCCCAGCCAGTGCAATGCCAGTGTTCTGGCCTAGGATTTTGGCATCTTAAAGCTCCTAATGTCAGTGTCCATTTATGGACAGTGTTGTCAGGGGCTTCCCTAGGAGCAGAATCCCCAGTCAGAGCGTTGCTAACGTCAGGGGCTTTCTGAGCCTAGTGCTTAAAGTAACGCTGTGCCCGGGGAGTTCAGGTGATATATCCCACTCTATGCCTATACAGCCTTCCATTGGAGGTATACGTAGAGACTTCTCCCAACGCATACCTCTGACGAAAATAAAAAATTGAATGTGAACATACTCCAAGAAGCCCACAGCTCTGAATAAATATGGCGCAACTTGGGTTGTCAGTGCTGCACAAACTGACATCTACACCAGTTAGCATAGATGTCAGCTATAATATCCGCAGGTGTAAATTAAATATGTCATGCAGGAGATCTGCTCTCCCGCTGGTCCCGACTTACTAGCTGAAAAGACGCGAAAACAGCATAATGTCTCAAAAAGCTAAAATTTTTACTCAAAACGGGCATGCGCCAAAATTTCCCATTACATTACTTTACAATATCATGTATTATAAAGACATTTACTTTTGAGCTACTTTGACTAAATCGTTAGCAAATGGAAAAAAAAAAACACCAAGGAAAAAAATGTAATTAAAAAACTACGGCCTCCTCCATTTCCCCTCTAGCCGTCCTTTCCATCTCCAAAATGGTGTGTTTTCTGCCATTTTAGGTAGAAAAATTTCTATTTGCTCACCATTTAGGCAAAGGAGCAGGAGGGTATATTATGCAGCTTCTCAAACTCTACCTTGGAGAGCTGTGTGGTTTGTATTTTAATAGTAACTTTGTAATCTAAATTTACTTTTTACTCTGCCTGACTTGGTATTTATTTGTTCAGAGTTTCAAGCTCACATTGACTTGGTCCTCCCCTATAGGACCTCTCTATCTGTTGAACTAAGTATCATTACTAAAACTTATCTGAATCTGATTCTTAAACATCTAGTTACTACTTCTGATCATACAGTACAGTCAGCCAAGCATACCAAGTTACCAAGTTCAATCACACAATATTAAAATGAGTAAGGAGCATGGATACATATCAGCATTAGATACACATGGGTAGAACTTATCATTGTCAAACCTTGTTCTTAAAGCTTTAAAAAATGGTTTAAATTTATTAAAGGTCATATCCGACTACTACCATAACAATTGACAGACATCAGGGGCTCCTTCCAGGAGAGTAATCACTAACCAGAGCATTGCCGACGCTCTGGCCATGGATTCCTGGGTTTTTAAACTCTTAACATCACTGTCCATATAGTGAAAGTGACATCAAGGGCTTTCCCAAGTCAGGAGTTCCCGGCCAGTGAGTGCTTGCGATGCTCAGGCCGGGGACTCCAGAGTATAAAGCCAAATATGGATATTTAAAGCCATATATGCACAGTAAAGTGAGAGGCTTTCTCTACAAGCGTAATTCCCGGCCACAGCGCTGCCAACGCTCCGACTTGGAATTCTCACATTACAAAGCCCCTAATGTCACTGTCTATGTACAGACAGTAACATCAAGGGATCCTCCAGGAGCAGAATCCATATATGGACAGTGACGTCAGGGGCTCCCTCCAGGAGTGGAATCCCCAGCCAGTGCAATGCCAGTGTTCTGGCCTAGGATTTTGGCATCTTAAAGCTCCTAAAGTCAGTGTCCATGTATGGACAGTGTTGTCAGGGGCTTCCCTAGAAGCAGAATCCCCAGTCAGAGCGTTGCTAACGTCAGGGGCTTTCCGAGCCTAGTGCTTAAAGTAACGCTGTGCCCGGGGAGTTCAGGTGATATATCCCACTCTATGCCTATACAGCCTTCCGTTGGAGGTATACGTAGAGACTTCTCCCAACGCATACCTCTGACGAAAAGAAAAAATTTAATGTGAACATACTCCAAGAAGCCCACAGCTCTGAATAAATATGGCGCAACTTGGGTTGTCAGTGCTGCACAAACTGACATCTACACCAGTTAGCATAGATGTCAGCTATAATATCCGCAGGTGTAAATTAAATATGTCATGCAGGAGATCTGCTCTCCCGCTGGTCCCGACTTACTAGCTGAAAAGACGCGAAAACAGCATAATGTCTCAAAAAGCTAAAATTTTTACTCAAAACGGGCATGCGCCAAAATTTCCCATTACATTACTTTACAATATCATGTATTATAAAGACATTTACTTTTGAGCTACTTTGACTAAATCGTTAGCAAATGGGAAAAAAAAAACACCAAGGAAAAAAATGTAATTAAAAAACTACGGCCTCCTCCATTTCTCCTCTAGCCGTCCTTTCCATCTCCAAAATGGTGTGTTTTCTGCCATTTTAGGTAGAAAAATTTCTATTTGCTCACCATTTAGGCAAAGTAGCAGGAGGGTATATTATGCAGCTTCTCAAACTCTACCTTGAAGAGCTGTGTGGTTTGTATTTTAATAGTAACTTTTTAATCTAAATGTACTTTTTACTCTGCCTGACTTGGTATTTATTTGTTCAGAGTTTCAAGCTCACATTGACTTGGTCCTCCCCTATAGGACCTCTCTATCTGTTGAACTAAGTATCATTACTAAAACTTATCTGAATCTGATTCTTAAACATCTAGTTACTACTTCTGATCATACAGTACAGTCAGCCAAGCATACCAAGTTACCAAGTTCAATCACACAATATTAAAATGAGTAAGGAGCATGGATACATATCAGCATTAGATACACATGGGTAGGGGGCGTGGCAAGCAGCGAGACCAGACGGACTCACTCACAGGGAGCTCCTGATCAGCGAGCCTCATACCGGGTAATCCGGACCTCTTCCACTGCAAACCCGGGGCCCCCATCAGTGTCACGGTTCTCCTCGCCCCTCGCTGATCACTTTGACGCCGGTCTCAGCTGCCTCGGCCGACTTCCGGTTTTGCGGTCTGCTGGCGGGACCGAAGATGCGGCCTCGATTTGTACAGCAGGCGCGGCCCGGAACGGTGCGGGCCTGACAAGTGACCGGAGACCTGAAGAGTGCAGGGCTACTTCCTGGTCCCTGCCTCCGGCCCTCAGCCGCATAAGAGCACGTCCCAGAGGATCTGGGAACTCCACTGAGACGACTGGGGTCGCCAGTTTAGTCTCCTCTCAGCCTGGACGTCTTTAGGGGTCGGTGAGTAGCCTCAGGGAGACAACTGATTGTGCACACTCCAGCTGCAACATACACAGCACCAGCCTCACCCCCAACTTCACCTTACCTCACCCAAGCCCCATCCTCACCTTTCATAACTCCAGCTACACCAGCCTCCGCCTGGACATTGAAGTCCGCCAATTGAATTAAAAAAAAAAAAAAAAAGCAAAGCAGGTTTCCTCCAATTAAAGGGCCCTCGACCCAATTTTTTTTCAGGTGCTGGTCCGTCGATCAGTACCGACTGTACCTGCCGGAACTCGCTTAGACCTGACCCCCTCTGCAGAGCCAGAGGGGAATCAAGGGACAGCTCAACTTCTCCGGTGTCAAGCTAAGATTACCGCAGCGATACCAATCGCTTCTTCTACACGCACTTCAAGACCACCGACGAATATGTAATATACTTACAACAGTGGCGAGCTTAAATAGAGAAAATTCTTCCGCTACGATATCTTTTTAGTTAATATGGGTAAAATCGGTCCGAAACAAACAGCTACGGTTTCGGGCCCACATCCGCAAACTCCACAAGCAGAGATGGACAAATTTGTAAAAAAACAAGGGGGGAAGTCGAGTCACTCCAAGTCAATCTCACCCTTTAAAGCTACGCAAAAACGGGGAGAACCCGAGCTGGAGCAAATGAGTGAAGACGACCAAAATATAGAGGATAAGGAACTTCCAGTCTCAAGATCCTTTATGAAGCGAATTTTAGCTAAAGCACTTGAACCACTTGCCAACGATCTTTCTGAAATCAAAAAAGAGCTCTTACAAGTGGGTAATAGAGTCGATGCACTGGAAAAGACGCAAACGACCTTGCTTTCCTCCTCTTCTGATCTCACAACCTGTCTACAGTCACAAGAAGGACACATTAATAAAATGTATTCCATACTAGAAGACCATGAAAACAGGGATAGGAGAAACAACCTGCGCATCAAGGGACTGCCTGAGTAAATTGCCAACGAAGATATTCTTACCGCTCTGACCGAGACGTTCCGGAAATTCCTAGACCCTGAAGATTACCCAAACCTAGTTATTGAGAGGGCTCACAGGTCACTCCGACCAAAGCCATCCCCCTCAGATCCCCCGAGGGATATTATTTGCAGAATATTGGATTACAGAATTAAAGATCGCATCATACAGAAAAGCCGACTCTCAACAAACATACTCTATGGAGAGGCCCAAATTGCTATTTTCCAGGACTTGGCTTCCACCACTTTATACAAACGTAGGCTCCTGAAACCCTTTACGTCTACATTGAGACAGAGGCAGATCCCATTTCGTGGGCTCTTCCCGTTTGGTCTCTCCTTCTCTGTTAATGGAAAGAGATTCACAGCTAGATCCTCGTCAGACATCAGAAATATCTGCTCTGAACTTGACATATCTCTGGAGGCTTATCCCGACCTAGAAATGGTGCATGACGCTGCTCGTCTTCAACATATCCCTCAACTACCTCAATGGGAAACAGTTCAGGCACCCGAAGGTCAAAGGGCAAGATGGCGATCCCACAAAGCTCCAAGGTCCCCTTCATTGTCGGACCCTTCTTGAATATAAAGTATTTATTGTCTTATGCTAAAAATCAACGGATTACACCCAGATGTATCCTTTCAAAGGACTGTACCGAGTGTGAACGGAGACTAGTTTTTTATGTGGTTATTTTGCATAGCTAGTCTTAATTGAATCTGAGATTTAGCCAAATCTGTGTTTTTCTTTTGTTTTTTTGCATTTATTACTGGTTTTCTGGAATACATATATGTGATACTATATAGAGACGTCAGAATGAAATAGGGATGGGAAAGGGGAAAAGATGTGGTCTAATGTGAAATTAATAAATAACCTTTATTGATTAACATTAAAATGTATAAAAGTTCATTGGTGCAAACTGGTATGTGTGAGTGACCCCCAAACTCACATACCATTAACCCGAAATATGGTGTAAATTGAGTGAGATCACTAATTTATTTTAAAGCGATTCCACCAACGCTAATGTTCCATTAGAGTGCAATAATCGCTGCACTACAATGGGAATTGGAATTCAAAATAAACGAATGGAATCAAATTGACAGTGTCAACTGATTAAACTGGTCCGTGCTGGACAAGTGGGCTCATATAATGATTGCTGCACTGTGGTATTGACAGGCAGCTAGGTGGACTAAAATAGCCCTACACTGACTAAATGGGTATGCATGAAGTAAACCACATGCACACCCTGCGTTTTTGCTGCGTTATTGATAGACAGCAATCAACACTCAAAGATTGAGTGGTTGAGTGATTTCACTTAGTGTTAGATACAATGTTTGTCACCATTGTTTAATTGTTGTGCACACTTAGCTGAACTATGAATAGGAACCGTTAATGGTTATTTTTATTATATGTATTGAGTTTGTAACCTTCCGTTTTTGTGGCTCCAGATGGAATAAAGTGAAGTCCAAATAACGGTTCAAATAATATGTCAGCTAAGAATATAGGCTGTGCTGGAACGTAGGAATTCTGGCGAAACGCGCGTCGGGTGCTATATCCACTATTCATTGGTGCTTACAATTAATCAGAGCTGCTTCTGTTCAGCTCATAACAGACCACGCTATACAACACGGCTGACAGCTGACAACTGTCAGCTACTTCAGTGCGCTATATCAATTACAGCGTGTCTTGCTGCCTTACTCTGAAAAGCTGGGGCATATCTCTCCCACCTCCCGCTATCATATGGTCAGTCGACCAGTAACCCCTGTACGATCTTCCCGGTGTGAATCTTCACCCACGGGCTTAGACCTCAGGCGAGGTGTAGCGAGGCTGTGGGGTCTCGGCACCAGAGCTCTCATCATCCTACCCATTCACTCAGCCCTCATACTGAGTCAGTGGAGAGGACTTATTCAATAATCGCTCTGGCAACTGACACGATTTAGTGAGCGAATGTAGCTCACCGCTTCTGGGTTCTCCAGCGGAGGTGGCGCATATCACAATCGCTCTCTACATCGCTGCTCCCCAGGCAGACAGCGATGTGAAGGCGCACTCGATAATCAACTGCCTATAATAAACGTTGGAGTAACGTTAGATGTGCATGTGGTTCGATCACCACTGCTCATCTAGTTACTGCAGGGCTCACTCTGACTTCAATTAGCTGCTTGCTGGTCCAACAGCGCAGCAATAACAGTAAAAACTACGTTCCAGCACAGCCTATATTCTTAGCTGACATATTATTTGAACCGTTATTTGGACTTCACTTTATTCCATCTGGAGCCACAAAAACGGAAGGTTACAAACTCAATACATATAATAAAAATAACCATTAACGGTTCCTATTCATAGTTCAGCTAAGTGTGCACAACAATTAAACAATGGTGACAAACATTGTATCTAACACTAAGTGAAATCACTCAACCACTCAATCTTTGAGTGTTGATTGCTGTCTATCAATAACGCAGCAAAAACGCAGGGTGTGCATGTGGTTTACTTCATGCATACCCATTTAGTCAGTGTAGGGCTATTTTAGTCCACCTAGCTGCCTGTCAATACCACAGTGCAGCAATCATTATATGAGCCCACTTGTCCAGCACGGACCAGTTTAATCAGTTGACACTGTCAATTTGATTCCATTCGTTTATTTTGAATTCCAATTCCCATTGTAGTGCAGCGATTATTGCACTCTAATGGAACATTAGCGTTGGTGGAATCGCTTTAAAATAAATTAGTGATCTCACTCAATTTACACCATATTTCGGGTTAATGGTATGTGAGTTTGGGGGTCACTCACACATACCAGTTTGCACCAATGAACTTTTATACATTTTAATGTTAATCAATAAAGGTTATTTATTAATTTCACATTAGACCACATCTTTTCCCCTTTCCCATCCCTATTTCATTCTAGCTCCAACCGGTGGTGTACACCAATGTGGTCCCCTGACCCAATTTCCCAGTGAGACAGGTGATCTTCACCAGTTGCTATATAGAGACGTCTACTCGATGCAACTCATACCTGCTTTGCTTACGCAATATTGATGTCGACTAAGTTACATTTTGTTTCTTCTATTAGGGTTTATATATGTAGGGGGATTTATATCCACAGTCAGAAGATTACTCACCTCATATATAAGATATATCTACTTCGACCAATTCGAGAGCCTCAAAAAGCCCTAGGTACACTCAGTTCATTCTGTTCACCCAAGTGCCTATACCTGATTAAATACCACCATTCTGTTAACATTCACCTAACATTTTCTCTATTGCTCTTCTACGTCAAATGACGATTGTTCACTTGCATCATCTGTTCATGGTGACACGATTCACCGATGATGCATTTACAGTACTGTTACAAGATACCCTAGTTATAGCTATGTTACTTATTCCCCTGTCCCATTTTCTAGGAAACATCCCCGAGAGAGACCCCGCTCTTTACGGATCCAATTTGCAACGTCACTATGACTGACTCACATACAACATGGTCAATAGTTTCTTATAACGTCAGAGGCCTAAACTCTCCGGTCAAACGATCACAAATCCTTCAATATCTTAAAAACACAAAAGCAGACATTATATTGTTTCAGGAAACCCATCTACGAGCCCAAAAATTGCCATCTTTTCATAAATCATATTACAATACATGGTTTCACTCGCATTCCCCGTACAAAAATTCATGTGGAGTTGCAATAGCCCTTGCTAAACATGTACCCTTTGTCTTACAAGATTCACTCTCTGACAGCGAAGGCAGATATATATTCATAAAGGGTCTCTTAGCGGGATCCTTAGTTACGTTGGGTAATCTATATGTAACTAATATCAATCAGGCGTCATGGATCCCATCCGCACTTGACACAGTTAGGCCCTTTATGGAAGGTATATGTCTGGCGGGGGGAGACTTAAACGTGGCTCTGGAGCCGGACCTCGATTCTTCTACAAAGAAATCCTCGCTTTCACGCAGAGCCCTTTCGCGAATTAAAAAATCACTGCAATCCTTCCCCTTAATCGATACCTGGCGATATATGCACCCAAATGCGATTGATTATACGCACTTCTTATGTGACAATAAATAGCATTATAAGTGACAGCCAGCACGGTTTTACTAAGGACAGAAGTTGTCAAACTAACCTAATCTGTTTTTATGAAGAGGTGAGCAGAAGTCTAGACAGAGGGGCCGCTGTGGATTTAGTGTTTTTGGACTTTGCAAAGGCATTTGACACTGTCCCCCATAGACGCCTAATGGGTAAATTAAGGACTATAGGTTTAGAAAATATAGTTTGTAATTGGATTGAGAATTGGCTCAAGGACCGTATCCAGAGGGTTGTGGTCAATGATTCCTTCTCTGAATGGTCCCCGGTTATAAGTGGTGTACCCCAGGGTTCAGTGCTGGGACCACTATTATTCAACTTATTTATTAATGATATAGAGGAAGGGATTAATAGCACTATTTCTATTTTTGCAGATGACACCAAGCTATGTAATATAGTTCAGACTATGGAAGATGTTCATGAATTACAGGCAGATTTAAACAAACTAAGTGTTTGGGCGTCCACTTGGCAAATGAAGTTTAATGTAGATAAATGTAAAGTTATGCATCTTGGTACCAACAACCTGCATGCATCATATGTCCTAGGGGGCGCTACACTGGCGGATTCACTTGTTGAGAAGGATCTGGGTGTACTTGTAAATCATAAACTCAATAACAGCATGCAGTGTCAATCAGCTGCTTCAAAGGCCAGCAGGATATTGTTGTGTATTAAAAGAGGCATGGACTCGCGGGACAGGGATGTAATAATGCCACTTTACAAAGCATTAGTGAGGCCTCATCTAGAATATGCAGTTCAGTTCTGGGCTCCAGTTCATAGAAAGGATGCCCTGGAGTTGGAAAAAATACAAAGAAGAGCAACGAAGCTAATAAGGGGCATGGAGAATTTAAGTTATGAGGAAAGATTGAAAGAATTAAACCTATTTAGCCTTGAAAAAAGAAGACTAAGGGGAGACATGATTAACTTATATAAATATATTAATGGCACATACAAAAAATATGGTGAAATCCTGTTCCTTGTAAAACCCCCTCAAAAAACAAGGGGGCACTCCCTCCGTCTGGAGAAAAAAAGGTTCAAGCTGCAGAGGCGACAAGGCTTCTTTACAGTGAGAACTGTGAATTTATGGAATAGCCTACCGCAGGAGCTGGTCACAGCAGGGACAGTAGATGGCTTTAAAAAAGGGTTAGATAATTTCCTAGAACAAAAAAATATTAGCTCCTATGTGTAGAAATTTTTCCTTCCCTTTTCCCTTCCCTTGGTTGAACTTGATGGACATGTGTCTTTTTTCAGCCGTACTAACTATGTAACTATGTAACTATGTAACTTCTCATCTCCGCACAATTCGTATCAGAGACTAGACTACCTCTTTCTTCCTCTTTCATTATTGCCTAACATTGTGGAAGTACGAATTCTGACCGCTATACACTCCGATCACTCTCCCCTACTGCTCCGAGCCTCGCTAACACACAGACCGGCTGGACAAAAGGCATGGTCCCTGAACGAAAGTTTACTCAACTCAGAAACAAATAAGAAACGTGTTGCCTCGGCTATACTATCTTATTTCCAAATCAATACTATAGAGCAATGTCCTATGCCGGTGATCTGGGAGGCCCACAAGGCAGTGATTAGAGGTGAATTCATTTCTATTGGCTCGTATCAAAATAGCAGTAGAAGACGGAAACTTTCGGCGTTATATGAGGAAATCTCTCAGCTGGAGAGGCAACACAAAAATGTACAAACACTAGATGTCCTCGCCTCGCTCACGGTCAATAGACAGGCCCTAAAAGATTTACTCAATAAGCAGTTTGCCAAATTCTATTCTAATTGGAAAAATCAAATATTCATACACGGAGATAAAGTCTCCAAACTCATGATTTCGTTGATAAAGAAGAGGAAATCCAGGTCTTATATTCACTCCCTGAAATTGGCTAATGGTTTGAAAACTAGCGACACTGATCTGATTTCAGAGGATTTTGTAAATTATTACTCCTCCCTCTATCAAATTCGATCTCAAGAGACTGATGGAGAGCGGAGCAGTAGGAAACAAATCATTAACTCATTTCTTGCGTCCGTAACTTTGCCCCAACTTTCCCCTACACAACAAGCCACTCTGCAGAAATCGGTCACGGAGTCTGAGCTCCAGTCTATCCTGTCGAAGTGCCCTTCGGGAAAAAGTCCAGGACCAGACGGACTTCCCATACATTACTATAAAGTATTTCAGAAAGAACTACTACCTCATCTCCTTGGTTTGTGTAACTCTATACTACAAGGTTCTAGCTTTCCTAGACAGACTCTAGAAGCGCATATTACCCTGATTCACAAAGACGGTAAGGACCCTGACTTATGTAGTAACTACAAACCTATCTCACTTTTAAATACTGACCTAAAAATATTCGCAAAACTCTTAGCCAATCGATTAAGTCCGATACTACCGGACTTGATTGCTCCGGAACAAGTGGGATTCGTTTCGGGCAGGGAAGGGAAAGATAACTCTCTACGACTATTGCATTTACTACAGTTAGCTAAGGAGAAGAACAGATCTATGACATTCCTGAGCACTGATGCAGAGAAGGCCTTCGACAGGGTAGACTGGACCTTTATGGAAGAAACCTTAGACCGATTTGGAATTCCTAAAATTTTCACCCAAGCTATACTACAAATGTATATCACCCCAACAGCTAAACTCCGTATTAACGGAACCCTCTCATCTAGCTTTCAAATCCTAAATGGAACTAGACAAGGCTGCCCGCTATCACCACTTCTGTTTGTCCTTGTGATGGAGTCATTAATCCAAACTATCAGACAACACCCAGATATAAAAGGTATCACAACTCAATCAACACATCACAAGACAGCAGTATTTGCAGATGATTTACTCATAATCATGTCTGACCCGATTTCAGAAATACCGGCAGTCCTCGAAATTTTTTCTAAATTTAGTGCTCTGTCCAATTTCAAAATCAACGCAGAAAAATCCGAAGCCTTAGGGATCAATGTTTCTAACTCTACGACACGATTACTAGAATCCCGATATCCAATTAAGTGGCCTCCAAAATGCATTACGTACTTGGGAGTCAAATTGTGTAAACATTGGCCTGACCACTTCGCCTTAAACTATCTCCCTCTCTTGGCCGGCACTAAAGTCATTATAGAATCCTGGTTAGCTCCCTTTATTTCCTGGATGGGCAGGAAAAACTTGATTAAAGGGTTAATCCTCCCCAAATTTAACCACCTATTCCAAATGTTACCTATTCACATTCCACAATCTTACTTCACGAAACTTCGCTCAATGATATTTCAATATATTTGGAATGGCAGGCACCCCAAAATTAGTGCAGAGACGCTTTCACTGCCTAAATCCCTGGGAGGAATTGGGGCTCCTGATTTTAAGAACTATTACCACACGGCTTCGATATCCAGGACTGTAGACTGGTTTCGGAAACCGGAGAATAAATTATGGGTCTCAATTGAGGAACTCCTAGCCCCTGTTCCGCTCAGAGCATTGCTACTTGCACACCCAGACAGCATAACAAACCTTTCATTTAAAAATGCTCTGACCAAGTTAACAATAAAATCACTCTCTCTCTTTAGGGACCTACTGGTTCCCACACCATCCCCACTGACACGTATCTCAGACTTGGTGGATTTATACCAAGAGGGTTTGGGAAGTCACACTAGTAACCCTTCGGTCAGATTGACTGATACTCTAGACTCCATACTAGCTGATGGGACGATCATATCCTTACAGACTTGGACCGAAAATCCAAACCTTCCGAATCTCCATTTAATGCACTATATGTCCCTAAAACAAGCAAACCTACCATACCTCACAGCAGGTTCCTTGGAAAGACCCTTGACTATCTTTGAATCCTTCCTCGGACAAGTAAAAAACCCACGGAAATGTGTTTCTCAGATTTATAAATTGTTAATTAATAGGAACGTCCCTTTCAAAAGATCATATATCGCACTCTGGGAAAAGGATCTCTCCATTACCTTAAATAAAAAAGATACAAATATCCTTTACAGGAATTCCCATGGTCCCTCCCAGTGTATTAAAACACAAGAAAACTCTTATAAGTTAGTGTCACGATGGTATACCACACTGGATAAAACACATCTCTGGTACCCTTCCATCCCAGACACATGTTGGAGATGTTTGGGGGAAACCGGATCTTACATCCATATCTGGTGGTCATGCGCTAAGATCCAACGTTATTGGATACCTGTATTAGATCTTATAGCAAGAATCTGTGACATCTCAATCCAAATACCCCCAGCTACCATCTTTCTTAACCTTCCATTGGCAAAAATAAGTAAATCCACAAACACTCTCGTTAAACACCTCTTATCGGGGGCCAAACTTCTCATCCCCCCAAACTGGAGATCGATGCAAGTCCCCACGCTCTCTCAATGGATAACCAAGGTAGAGCAAATTTACTATATAGAAGAAATAGCAGCACTCTCTAACCGCTCATATACTAAATTTATAGAGATCTGGAGACCCTGGACAATATTCCGCTCCTCAGATCAGTTCTTGGACGTAGCCTTGAATACACAATAGCCAGATCCGATGGGTCACCTTGTTGGATTTGTTAGTTTGCGACTAAGTTGTATAACTGTAACCGATATTTCTTGTCTTAGAAAAAATTATCTTGTAAATCTCTCTCAACCCCTTCCCCTCCTACTCCCTCTCGTTCATTTTTCCCCCTACCCTCCCCGCATTTGGCCCCTTAACAACCGAGTACTATTATTATACTCTTATAATGTATTGTTCCAAATTTGTATCTTAACCTGAAAGTTACGGCATAGCTGCGTATGCAATGTTACACTGTATAAATTGACACTTATCATTTGCTTGATTGTACCTTCATATGCTGTTAAATCAACCTTTTGCTATTCAGTTGTATGATTCACTTTTGTTTAAAAGAATAAAAAGAAAATTGAAAAGAAAAGATACACATGGGTAGAACTTATCATTGTCAAACCTTGTTCTTAAAGCTTAAAAAAATTGTTTAAATTTATTAAAGATCATATCCGACTACTACCATAACAATTGACAGACATCAGGGGCTCCTTCCAGGAGAGTAATCACTAACCAGAGCATTGCCGACGCTCTGGCCACTGATTCCTGGGTTTTTAAACTCCTAACATCACTGTCCATCTAGTGAAAGTGACATCAAGGGCTTTCCCAAGTCAGGAGTTCCCGGCCAGTGAGTGCTTGCGATGCTCTGGCCGGGGACTCCAGAGTTTAAAGCCAAATAAGGATATTTAAAGCCATATATGCACAGTAAAGTGAGAGGCTTTCTCTACAAGCGTAATTCCCGGCCACAGCGCTGCCAACGCTCCGACTTGGAATTCTCACATTACAAAGCCCCTAATGTCACTGTCTATGTACAGACAGTAACATCAAGGGATCCTCCAGGAGCAGAATCCATATATGGACAGTGACGTCAGGGGCTCCCTCCAGGAGTGGAATCCCCACCCAGTGCAATGCCAGTGTTCTGGCCTAGGATTTTGACATCTTAAAGCTCCTAACGTCAGTGTCCATTTATGGACAGTGTTGTCAGGGGCTTCCCTAGGAGCAGAATCCCCAGTCAGAGCGTTGCTAACGTCCGGGGCTTTCCGAGCCTAGTGCTTAAAGTAACGCTGTGCCCGGGGAGTTCAGGTGATATATCCCACTCTATGCCTATACAGCCTTCCGTTGGAGGTATACGTAGAGACTTCTCCCAACGCATACCTCTGACGAAAAGAAAAAATTTAATGTGAACATACTCCAAGAAGCCCACAGCTCTGAATAAATATGGCGCAACTTGGGTTGTCAGTGCTGCACAAACTGACATCTACACCAGTTAGCATAGATGTCAGCTATAATATCCGCAGGTGTAAATTAAATATGTCATGCAGGAGATCTGCTCTCCTGCTGGTCCCGACTTACTAGTTGAAAAGACGCGAAAACAGCATAATGTCTAAAAAAGCTAACATTTTTAATCAAAACGGGCATGCACCAAAATTTCCCATTACATTACTTTACAATATCATGTATTATAAAGACATTTACTTTTGAGCTACTTTGACTAAATCGTTAGCAAATGGAAAAAAAAAACACCAAGGAAAAAAATGTAATTAAAAAACTACGGCCTCCTCCATTTCCCCTCTAGCCGTCCTTTCCATCTCCAAAATGGTGTGTTTTCTGCCATTTTAAGTAGAAAAATTTCTATATGCTCACCATTTAGGCAAAGTAGCAGGAGGGTATATTATGCAGCTTCTCAAACTCTACCTTGAAGAGCTGTGTGGTTTGTATTTTAATAGTAACTTTGTAATCTAAATATACTTTTTACTCTGCCTGACTTGGTATTTATTTGTTCAGAGTTTCAAGCTCACATTGACTTGGTCCTCCCCTATAGGACCTCTCTATCTGTTAAACTAAGTATCATTACTAAAACTTATCTGAATCTGATTCTTAAACATCTAGTTACTACTTCTGATCATACAGTACAGTCAGCCAAGCATACCAAGTTACCAAGTTCAATCACACAATATTAAATTGAGTAAGGATCATGGATACATATCAGCATTAGATACACATGGGTAGAACTTATCATTGTCAAACCTTGTTCTTAAAGCTTAAAAAAATGGTTTCAATTTATTAAAGATCATATCCGACTACTACCATAACAATTGACAGACATCAGGGGCTCCTTCCAGGAGAGTAATCACTAACCAGAGCATTGCCGACGCTCTGGCCATGGATTCCTGGGTTTTTAAACTCCTAACATCACTGTCCATATAGTGAAAGTGACATCAAGGGCTTTCCCAAGTCAGGAGTTCCCGGCCAGTGAGTTTTTGCGATGCTCTGGCCGGGGACTCCAGAGTTTAAAGCCAAATATGGATATTTAAAGCCATATATGCACAGTAAAGTGAGAGGCTTTCTCTACAAGCGTAATTCCCGGCCACAGCGCTGCCAACGCTCCGACTTGGAATTCTCACATTACAAACGCCCTAATGTCACTGTCTATGTACAGACAGTAACATCAAGGGATCCTCCAGGAGCAGAATCCATATATGGACATTGACGTCAGGGGCTCCCTCCAGGAGTGGAATCCCCAGCCAGTGCAATGCCAGTGTTCTGGCCTAGGATTTTGGCATCTTAAAGCTCCTAATGTCAGTGTCCATTTATGGACAGTGTTGTCAGGGGCTTCCCTAGGAGCAGAATCCCCAGTCAGAGCGTTGCTAACATCAGAGGCTTTCCGAGCCTAGTGCTTAAAGTAACGCTGTGCCAGGGGAGTTCAGGTGATATATCCCACTCTATGCCTATACAGCCTTCCATTGGAGGTATACGTAGAGACTTCTCCCGACTCATACCTCTGACGAAAAGAAAAAATTGAATGTGAATATACTCCAAGAAGCCCACAGCTCTGAAAAAATATGGCGCAACTTGGGTTGTCAGTGCTCCACAAACTGACATCTACACCAGTTAGCATAGATGTCAGCTATAATATCCGCAGGTGTAAATTAAATATGTCATGCAGGAGATCTGCTCTCCTGCTGGTCCCGACTTACTAGTTGAAAAGACGCGAAAACAGCATAAAGTCTCAAAAAGCTAAAATGTTTACTCAAAACGGGCATGCGCCAAAATTTCCCATTACATTACTTTACAATATCATGTATTATAAAGACATTTACTTTTGAGCTACTTTGACTAAATCGTTAGCAAATGGAAAAAAAAAAAAACAAGGAAAAAAATGTAATTAAAAAACTACGGCCTCCTCCATTTCCCCTCTAGCCGTCCTTTCCATCTCCAAAATGGTGTGTTTTCTGCCATATTAAGTAGAAAAATTTCTATATGCTCACCATTTAGGCAAAGTAGCAGGAGGGTATATTATGCAGCTTCTCAAACTCTACCTTGAAGAGCTGTGTGGTTTGTATTTTAATAGTAACTTTTTAATCTAAATTTACTTTTTACTCTGCCTGACTTGGTGTTTATTTGTTCAGAGTTTCAAGCTCACATTGACTTGGTCCTCCCCTATAGGACCTCTCTATCTGTTGAACTAAGTATCATTACTAAAACTTATCTGAATCTGATTCTTAAACATCTAGTTACTACTTCTGATCATACAGTACAGTCAGCCAAGCATACCAAGTTACCAAGTTCAATCACACAATATTAAAATGAGTAAGGATCATGGATACATATCAGCATTAGATACACATGGGTAGAACTTATCATTGTCAAACCTTGTTCTTAAAGCTTAAAAAAATGGTTTCAATTTATTAAAGATCATATCCAACTACTACCATAACAATTGACAGACATCAGGGGCTCCTTCCAGGAGAGTAATCACTAACCAGAGCATTGCCGACGCTCTGGCCATGGATTCCTGGGTTTTTAAACTCCTAACATCACTGTCCATATAGTGAAAGTGACATCAAGGGCTTTCCCAAGTCAGGAGTTCCCGGCCAGTGAGTGTTTGCGATGCTCTGGCCGGGGACTCCAGAGTTTAAAGCCAAATATGGATATTTAAAGCCATATATGCACAGTAAAGTGAGAGGCATTCTCTACAAGCGTAATTCCCGGCCACAGCGCTGTCAACGCTCCGATTTGGAATTCTCACATTACAAAGCCCCTAATGTCACTGTCTATGTACAGACAGTAACATCAAGGGATCCTCCAGGAGCAGAATCCATATATGGACAGTGACGTCAGGGGCTCCCTCCAGGAGTTGAATCCCCAGCCAGTGCAATGCCAGTGTTCTGGCCTAGGATTTTGGCATCTTAAAACTCCTAACGTCAGTGTCCATTTATGGCCAGTGTTGTCAGGGGCTTCCCTAGGAGCAGAATCCCCAGTCAGAGCGTTGCTAACGTCAGGGGCTTTCCGAGCCTAGTGCTTAAAGTAACGCTGTGCCCGGGGAGTTCAGGTGATATATCCCACTCTATGCCTATACAGCCTTCCGTTGGAGGTATACGTAGAGACTTCTCCCGACGCATACCTCTGACGAAAAGAAAAAATTGAATGTGAACATACTCCAAGAAGCCCACAGCTCTGAATAAATATGGCGCAACTTGGGTTGTCAGTGCTGCACAAACTGACATCTACACCAGTTAGCATAGATGTCAGCTATAATATCCGCAGGTGTAAATTAAATATGTCATGCAGGAGATCTGCTCTCCCGCTGGTCCCGACTTACTAGTTGAAAAGACGCGAAAACAGCATAAAGTCTCAAAAAGCTAAAATGTTTACTCAAAACGGGCATGCGCCAAAATTTCCCATTACATTACTTTACAATATCATGTATTATAAAGACATTTACTTTTGAGCTACTTTGACTAAATCGTTAGCAAATGGAAAAAAAAAAAAACCAAGGAAAAAAATGTAATTAAAAAACCACGGCCTCCTCCATTTCCCCTCTAGCCGTCCTTTCCATCTCCAGAATGGTGTGTTTTCTGCCATTTTACGTAGAAAAAATTATATTTGCTCACCATTTAGGCAAAGTAGCAGGAGGGTATATTATGCAGCTTCTCAAACTCTACCTTGAAGAGCTGTGTGGTTTGTATTTTAATAGTAACTTTTTAATCTAAATGTACTTTTTACTCTGCCTGACTTGGTATTTATTTGTTCAGAGTTTCAAGCTCACATTGACTTGGTCCTCCCCTATAGGACCTCTCTATCTGTTGAACTAAGTATCATTACTAAAACTTATCTGAATCTGATTCTTAAACATCTAGTTACTACTTCTGATCATACAGTACAGTCAGCCAAGCATACCAAGTTACCAAGTTCAATCACACAATATTAAAATGAGTAAGGAGCATGGATACATATCAGCATTAGATACACATGGGTAGAACTTATCATTGTCAAACCTTGTTCTTAAAGCTTAAAAAAATGGTTTCAATTTATTAAAGATAATATCCGACTACTACCTTAACAATTGACAGACATCAGGGGCTCCTTCCAGGAGAGTAATCACTAACCAGAGCATTGCCGACGCTCTGGCCATGGATTCCTGTGTTTTTAAACTCCTAACATCACTGTCCATATACTGAAAGTGACATCAAGGGCTTTCCCAAGTCAGGAGTTCCCGGCCAGTGAGTGCTTGCGATGCTCTGGCCGGGGACTCCAGAGTTTAAAGCCAAATATGGATATTTAAAGCCATATATGCACAGTAAAGTGAGAGGCTTTCTCTACAAGCGTAATTCCCGGCCACAGCGCTGCCAACGCTCCAACTTGGAATTCTCACATTACAAAGCCCCTAATGTCACTGTCTATGTACAGACAGTAACATCAAGGGATCTTCCAGGAGCAGAATCCATATATGGACAGTGACGTCAGGGGCTCCCTCCAGGAGTGGAATCCCCAGCCAGTGCAATGCCAGTGTTCTGGCCTAGGATTTTGGCATCTTAAAACTCCTAACGTCAGTGTCCATTTATGGCCAGTGTTGTCAGGGGCTTCCCTAGGAGCAGAATCCCCAGTCAGAGCGTTGCTAACGTCAGGGGCTTTCCGAGCCTAGTGCTTAAAGTAACGCTGTGCCCGGGGAGTTCAGGTGATATATCCCACTCTATGCCTATACAGCCTTCCGTTGGAGGTATACGTAGAGACTTCTCCCGACGCATACCTCTGACGAAAAGAAAAAATTGAATGTGAACATACTCCAAGAAGCCCACAGCTCTGAATAAATATGGCGCAACTTGGGTTGTCAGTGCTGCACAAACTGACATCTACACCAGTTAGCATAGATGTCAGCTATAATATCCGCAGGTGTAAATTAAATATGTCATGCAGGAGATCTGCTCTCCCGCTGGTCCCGACTTACTAGTTGAAAAGACGCGAAAACAGCATAAAGTCTCAAAAAGCTCAAATTTTTACTCAAAACGGGAATGCGCCAAAATTTCCCATTACATTACTCTACAATATCATGTATTATAAAGACATTTACTTTTGAGCTACTTTGACTAAATCTTTAGCAAATGGAAAAAAAAAAACACCAAGGAAAAAAATGTAATTAAAAAACTACGGCCTCCTCCATTTCCCCTCTAGCCGTCCTTTCCATCTCCAAAATGGTGTGTTTTCTGCCATATTAAGTAGAAAAATTTCTATATGCTCACCATTTAGGCAAAGTAGCAGGAGGGTATATTATGCAGCTTCTCAAACTCTACCTTGAAGAGCTGTGTGGTTTGTATTTTAATAGTAACTTTTTAATCTAAATTTACTTTTTACTCTGCCTGACTTGGTATTTATTTGTTCAGAGTTTCAAGCTCACATTGACTTGGTCCTCCCCTATAGGACCTCTCTATCTGTTGAACTAAGTATCATTACTAAAACTTATCTGAATCTGATTCTTAAACATCTAGTTACTACTTCTGATCATACAGTACAGTCAGCCAAGCATACCAAGTTACCAAGTTCAATCACACAATATTAAAATGAGTAAGGAGCATGGATACATATCAGCATTAGATACACATGGGTAGAACTTATCATTGTCAAACCTTGTTCTTAAAGCTTAAAAAAATGGTTTAAATTTATTAAAGATCATATCCGACTACTACCATAACAATTGACAGACATCAGGGGCTCCTTCCAGGAGAGTAATCACTAACCAGAGCATTGCCGATGCTCTGGCCATGGATTCCTGGGTTTTTAAACTCCTAACATCACTGTCCATATAGTGAAAGTGACATCAAGGGCTTTCCCAAGTCAGGAGTTCCCGGCCAGTGAGTGCTTGCGATGCTCTGGCCGGGGACTCCAGAGTTTAAAGCCAAATATGGATATTTAAAGCCATATATGCACAGTAAAATGAGAGGCTTTCTCTACAAGCGTAATTCCCGGCCACAGAGCTGCCAACGCTCCCACTTGGAATTCTCACATTACAAAGCCCCTAATGTCACTGTCTATGTACAGACAGTAACATCAAGGGATCCTCCAGGAGCAGAATCCATATATGGACAGTGACGTCAGGGGCTCCCTCCAGGAGTGGAATCCCCAGCCAGTGCAATGCCAGTGTTCTGGCCTAGGATTTTGGCATCTTAAAGCTCCTAACGTCAGTGTCCATTTATGGACAGTGTTGTCAGGGGCTTCCCTAGGAGCAGAATCCCCAGTCAGAGCGTTGCTAACGTCCGGGGCTTTCCGAGCCTAGTGCTTAAAGTAACGCTGTGCCCGTTTGTTCAGGTGATATATCCCACTCTATGCCTATACAGCCTTCCATTGGAGGTATACGTAGAGACTTCTCCCAACGCATACCTCTGACGAAAAGAAAAAATTGAATGTGAACATACTCCAAGAAGCCCACAGCTCTGAATAAATATGGCGCAACTTGGGTTGTCAGTGCTGCACAAACTGACATCTACACCAGTTAGCATAGATGTCAGCTATAATATCCGCAGGTGTAAATTAAATATGTCATGCAGGAGATCTGCTCTCCCGCTGGTCCCGACTTACTAGTTGAAAAGACGCGAAAACAGCATAAAGTCTCAAAAAGCTAAAATGTTTACTCAAAACGGGCATGCGCCAAAATTTCCCATTACATTACTTTACAATATCATGTATTATAAAGACATTTACTTTTGAGCTACTTTGACTAAATCGTTAGCAAATGGAAAAAAAAAAACACCAAGGAAAAAAATGTAATTAAAAAACTACGGCCTCCTCCATTTCCCCTCTAGCTGTCCTTTCCATCTCCAAAATGGTGTGTTTTCTGCCATATTAAGTAGAAAAATTTCTATATGCTCACCATTTAGGCAAAGTAGCAGGAGGGTATATTATGCAGCTTCTCAAACTCTACCTTGAAGAGCTGTGTGGTTTGTATTTTAATAGTAACTTTTTAATCTAAATTTACTTTTTACTCTGCCTGACTTGGTGTTTATTTGTTCAGAGTTTCAAGCTCACATTGACTTGGTCCTCCCCTATAGGACCTCTCTATCTGTTGAACTAAGTTTTATTACTAAAACTTATCTGAATCTGATTCTTAAACATCTAGTTACTACTTCTGATCATACAGTACAGTCAGCCAAGCATAGCAAGTTACCAAGTTCAATCACACAATATTAAAATGAGTAAGGATCATGGATACATATCAGCATTAGATACACATGGGTAGAACTTTTTATTGTCAAACCTTGTTCTTAAAGCTTAAAAAAATGGTTTCAATTTATTAAAGATCATATCCGACTACTACCATAACAATTGACAGACATCAGGGGCTCCTTCCAGGAGAGTAATCACTAACCAGAGCATTGCCGACGCTCTGGCCATGGATTCCTGGGTTTTTAAACTCCTAACATCACTGTCCATATAGTGAAAGTGACATCAAGGGCTTTCCCAAGTCAGGAGTTCCCGGCCAGTGAGTGTTTGCGATGCTCTGGCCGGGGACTCCAGAGTTTAAAGCCAAATATGGATATTTAAAGCCATATATGCACAGTAAAGTGAGAGGCTTTCTCTACAAGCGTAATTCCCGGCCACAGCGCTGCCAACGCTCCGACTTGGAATTCTCACATTACAAAGCCCCTAATGTCACTGTCTATGTACAGACAGTAACATCAAGGGATCCTCCAGGAGCAGAATCCATATATGGACAGTGACGTCAGGGGCTCCCTCCAGGAGTGGAATCCCCAGCCAGTGCAATGCCAGTGTTCTGGCCTAGGATTTTGGCATCTTAAAGCTCCTAACGTCAGTGTCCATTTATGGCCAGTGTTGTCAGGGGCTTCCCTAGGAGCAGAATCCCCAGTCAGAGCGTTGCTAACGTCAGGGGCTTTCCGAGCCTAGTGCTTAAAGTAACGCTGTGCCCGGGGAGTTCAGGTGATATATCCCACTCTATGCCTATACAGCCTTCCGTTGGAGGTATACGTAGAGACTTCTCCCGACGCATACCTCTGCCGAAAAGAAAAAATTGAATGTGAACATACTCCAAGAAGCCCACAGCTCTGAATAAATATGGCGCAACTTGGTTTGTCAGTGCTGCACAAACTGACATCTACACCAGTTAGCATAGATGTCAGCTATAATATCCGCAGGTGTAAATTAAATATGTCATGCAGGAGATCTGCTCTCCCGCTGGTCCCGACTTACTAGTTGAAAAGACGCGAAAACAGCATAAAGTCTCAAAAAGCTCAAATTTTTACTCAAAACGGGAATGCGCCAAAATTTCCCATTACATTACTCTACAATATCATGTATTATAAAGACATTTACTTTTGAGCTACTTTGACTAAATCGTTAGCAAATGGAAAAAAAAAAAAACACCAAGGAAAAAAATGTAATTAAAAAACTACGGCCTCCTCCATTTCCCCAATAGCCGTTCTTTCCATCTCCTAAATGGTGTGTTTTCTGCCAATTTAGGTAGAAAAATTTCTATTTGCTCACCATTTAGGCAAAGTAGCAGGAGGGTATATTATGCAGCTTCTCAAACTCTACCTTGACTGTGTGGTTTGTATTTTAATAGTAACTTTTTAATCTAAATGTACTTTTTACTCTGCCTGACTTGGTATTTATTTGTTCAGAGTTTCAAGCTCACATTGACTTGGTCCTCCCCTATAGGACCTCTCTATCTGTTGAACTAAGTATCATTACTAAAACTTATCTGAATCTGATTCTTAAATATCTAGTTACTACTTCTGATCATACAGTACAGTCAGCCAAGCATACCAAGTTACCAAGTTTAATCACACAATATTAAAATGAGTAAGGAGCATGGAAACATATCAGCATTAGATACACATGGGTAGAACTTATCATTGTCAAACCTTGTTCTTAAAGCTTAAAAAAATTGTTTACATTTATTAAAGATCATATCCGACTACTACCATAACAATTGACAGACATCAGGGGCTCCTTCCAGGAGAGTAATCACTAAACAGAGCATTGCCGACGCTCTGGCCATGGATTCCTGGGTTTTTAAACTCCTAACATCACTGTCCATATAGTGAAAGTGACATGAAGGGCTTTCCCAAGTCAGGAGTTCCCGGCCAGTGAGTGCTTGCGATGCTCTGGCCGGGGAATCCAGAGTTTAAAGAAAAAAATATGTATATTTAAAGCCATATATGCACAGTAAAGTGAGAGGCTTTCTCTACAAGCGTAATTCCCGGCCACAGCGCTGCCAACGCTCCGACTTGGAATTCTCACATTACAAAGCCCCTAATGTCACTGTCTATGTACAGACAGTAACATCAAGGGATCCTCCAGGAGCAGAATCCATATATGGACAGTGACGTCAGGGGCTCCCTCCAGGAGTGGAATCCCCAGCCAGTGCAATGCCAGTGTTCTGGCCTAGGATTTTGGCATCTTAAAGCTCCTAACGTCAGTGTCCATTTATGGACAGTGTTGTCAGGGGCTTCCCTAGGAGCAGAATCCCCAGTCAGAGCGTTGCTAACGTCAGGGGCTTTCCCAGCCTAGTGCTTAAAGTAACGCTGTGCCCGGGGAGTTCAGGTGATATATCCCACTCTATGGCTATACAGCCTTCCGTTGGAGGTATACGTAGAGACTTCTCCCAACGCATACCTCTGACGAAAATAAAAAATTTAATGTGAACATACTCCAAGAAGCCCACAGCTCTGAATAAATATGGCGCAACTTGGGTTGTCAGTGCTGCACAAACTGACATCTACACCAGTTAGCATAGATGTCAGCTATAATATCCACAGGTGTAAATGAAATATGTCATGCAGGAGATCTGCTCTCCCGCTGGTCCCGACTTACTAGTTGAAAAGACGCGAAAACAGCATAAAGTCTCAAAAAGCTAACATTTTTACTCAAAACGGGCATGCGCCAAAATTTCCCATTACATTACTTTACAATATCATGTATTATAAAGACATTTACTTTTGAGCTACTTTGACTAAATCGTTAGCAAATGGAAAAAAAAAAACACCAAGGAAAAAAATGTAATTAAAAAACTACGGCCTCCTCCATTTCCCCTCTAGCCGTCCTTTCCATCTCCAGAATGGTGTGTTTTCTGCCATTTTAGGTAGAAAAAATTATATTTGCTCACCATTTAGGCAAAGTAGCAGGAGGGTATATTATGCAGCTTCTCAAACTCTGAAGAGCTGTGTGGTTTGTATTTTGATAGTAACTTTTTAATCTAAATTAACTTTTTACTCTGCCTGACTTGGTATTTATTTGTTCAGAGTTTCAAGCTCACATTGACTTGGTCCTCCCCTATAGGACCTCTCTATCTGTTGAACTAAGTATCATTACTAAAACTTATCTGAATCTGATTCTTAAATATCTAGTTACTACTTCTGATCATACAGTACAGTCAGCCAAGCATACCAAGTTACCAAGTTTAATCACACAATATTAAAATGAGTAAGGAGCATGGAAACATATCAGCATTAGATACACATGGGTAGAACTTATCATTGTCAAACCTTGTTCTTAAAGCTTAAAAAAATTGTTTACATTTATTAAAGATCATATCCGACTACTACCATAACAATTGACAGACATCAGGGGCTCCTTCCAGGAGAGTAATCACTAAACAGAGCATTGCCGACGCTCTGGCCATGGATTCCTGGGTTTTTAAACTCCTAACATCACTGTCCATATAGTGAAAGTGACATGAAGGGCTTTCCCAAGTCAGGAGTTCCCGGCCAGTGAGTGCTTGCGATGCTCTGGCCGGGGACTCCAGAGTTTAAAGAAAAAAATATGGATATTTAAAGCCATATATGCACAGTAAAGTGAGAGGCTTTCTCTACAAGCGTAATTCCCGGCCACAGCGCTGCCAACGCTCCGACTTGGAATTCTCACATTACAAAGCCCCTAATGTCACTGTCTATGTACAGACAGTAACATCAAGGGATCCTCCAGGAGCAGAATCCATATATGGACAGTGACGTCAGGGGCTCCCTCCAGGAGTGGAATCCCCAGCCAGTGCAATGCCAGTGTTCTGGCCTAGGATTTTGGCATCTTAAAGCTCCTAACGTCAGTGTCCATTTATGGACAGTGTTGTCAGGGGCTTCCCTAGGAGCAGAATCCCCAGTCAGAGCGTTGCTAACGTCAGGGGCTTTCCCAGCCTAGTGCTTAAAGTAACGCTGTGCCCGGGGAGTTCAGGTGATATATCCCACTCTATGCCTATACAGCCTTCCATTGGAGGTATACATAGAGACTTCTCCCAACGCATACCTCTGACGAAAAGAAAAAATTGAATGTGAACATACTCCAAGAAGCCCACAGCTCTGAATAAATATGGCGCAACTTGGGTTGTCAGTGCTGCACAAACTGACATCTACACCAGTTAGCATAGATGTCAGCTATAATATCCGCAGGTGTAAATTAAATATGTCATGCAGGAGATCTGCTCTCCCGCTGGTCTCGACTTACTAGCTGAAAAGACGCTTAAACAGCATAATGTCTCAAAAAGCTAAAATTTTTACTCAAAACGGGCATGCGCCAAAATTTCCCATTACATTACTTTACAATATCATGTATTATAAAGACATTTACTTTTGAGCTACTTTGACTAAATCGTTAGCAAATGGAAAAAAAAAAACACCAAGGAAAAAAATGTAATTAAAAAACTACGGCCTCCTCCATTTCCCCTCTAGCCGTCCTTTCCATCTCAAAAATGGTGTGTTTTCTGCCATTTTAGGTAGAAAAAATTCTATTTGCTCACCATTTAGGCAAAGTAGCAGGAGGGTATATTATGCAGCTTCTCAAACTCTACCTTGAAGAGCTGTGTGGTTTGTATTTTAATAGTAACTTTTTAATCTAAATGTACTTTTTACTCTGCCTGACTTGGTATTTATTTGTTCAGAGTTTCAAGCTCACATTGACTTGGTCCTCCCCTATAGGACCTCTCTATCTGTTGAACTAAGTATCATTACTAAAACTTATCTGAATCTGATTCTTAAACATCTAGTTACTACTTCTGACCATACAGTACAGTCAGCCAAGCATACCAAGTTACCAAGTTCAATCACACAATATTAAAATGAGTAAGGAGCATGGAAACATATCAGCATTAGATACACATGGGTAGAACTTATCATTGTTAAACCTTGTTCTTAAAGCTTAAAAAAATGGTTTAAATTTATTAAAGATCATATCCGACTACTACCATAACAATTCACAGACATCAGGGGCTCCTTCCAGGAGAGTAATCACTAAACAGAGCATTGCCGACGCTCTGGCCATGGATTCCTGGGTTTTTAAACTCCTAACATCACTGTCCATATAGTGAAAGTGACATCAAGGGCTTTCCCAAGTCAGGAGTTCCCGGCCAGTGAGTGCTTGCGATGCTCTGGCCGGGGACTCCAGAGTTTAAAGCCAAATATGGATATTTAAAGCCATATATGCACAGTAAAGTGAGAGGCTTTCTCTACAAGAGTAATTCCCGGCCACAGAGCTGCCAACGCTCCGACTTGGAATTCTCACATTACAAAGCCCCTACTGTCACTGTCTATGTACAGACAGTAACATCAAGGGATCCTCCAGGAGCAGAATCCATATATGAACAGTGACGTCAGGGGCTCCCTCCAGGAGTGGAATCCCCAGCCAGTGCAATGCCAGTGTTCTGGCCTAGGATTTTGGCATCTTAAAGCTCCTAACGTCAGTGTCCATTTATGGACAGTGTTGTCAGGGGCTTCCCTAGGAGCAGAATCCCCAGTCAGAGCGTTGCTAACGTCAGGGGCTTTCAGAGCCTAGTGCTTAAAGTAACGCTGTGCCCGGGGAGTTCAGGTGATATATCCCACTCTATGCCTATACAACCTTCCGTTGGAGGTATACGTAGAGACTTCTCCCAACGCATACCTCTGATGAAAAGAAAAAATTGAATGTGAACATACTCCAAGAAGCCCACAGCTCTGAATAAATATGGCGCAACTTGGGTTGTCAGTGCTGCACAAACTGACATCTACACCAGTTAGCATAGATGTCAGCTATAATATCCGCAGGTGTAAATTAAATATGTCATGCAGGAGATCTGCTCTCCCGCTGGTCCCGACTTACTAGCTGAAAAGACGCGAAAACAGCATAATGTCTCAAAAAGCTAAAATTTTTACTCAAAACGGGCATGCGCCAAAATTTCCCATTACATTACTTTACAATATCATGTATTATAAAGAAATTTACTTTTGAGCTACTTTGACTAAATCGTTAGCAAATGGGAAAAAAAAAACACCAAGGAAAAAAATGTAATTAAAAAACTACGGCCTCCTCCATTTCCCCTCTAGCCGTCCTTTCCATCTCCAAAATGGTGTGTTTTCTGCCATTTTAGGTAGAAAAATTTCTATATGCTCACCATTTAGGCAAAGTAGCAGGAGGGTATAAAATGCAGCTTCTCAAACTCTACCTTGAAGAGCTGTGTGGTTTGTATTTTAATAGTAACTTTTTAATCTAAATGTACTTTTTACTCTGCCTGACTTGGTATTTATTTGTTCAGAGTTTCAAGCTCACATTGACTTGGTCCTCCCCTATAGGACCTCTCTATCTGTTGAACTAAGTATCATTACTAAAACTTATCTGAATCTGATTCTTAAACATCTAGTTACTACTTCTGATCATACAGTACAGTCAGCCAAGCATACCAAGTTACCAAGTTCAATCACACAATATTAAAATGAGTAAGGAGCATGGATACATATCAGCATTAGATACACATGGGTAGAACTTATCATTGTCAAACCTTGTTCTTAAAGCTTAAAAAAATTGTTTACATTTATTAAAGATCATATCCGACTACTACCATAACAATTGACAGACATCAGGGGCTCCTTCCAGGAGAGTAATCACTAAACAGAGCATTGCCGACGCTCTGGCCATGGATTCCTGGGTTTTTAAACTCCTAACATCACTGTCCATATAGTGAAAGTGACATCAAGGGCTTTCCCAAGTCAGGATTTCCCGGCCAGTGAGTGCTTGCGATGCTCTGGCCGGGGACTCCAGAGTTTAAAGAAAAAAATATGGATATTTAAAGCCATATATGCACAGTAAAGTGAGAGGCTTTCTCTACAAGCGTAATTCCCGGCCACAGCGCTGCCAACGCTCCGACTTGGAATTCTCACATTACAAAGCCCCTAATGTCACTGTCTATGTACAGACAGTAACATCAAGGGATCCTCCAGGAGCGGAATCTATATATGGACAGTGACGTCAGGGGCTCCCTCCAGGAGTGGAATCCACAGCCAGTGCAATGCCAGTGTTCTGGCCTAGGATTTTGGCATCTTAAAGCTCCTAACGTCAGTGTCCATTTATGGACAGTGTTGTCAGGGGCTTCCCTAGGAGCAGAATCCCCAGTCAGAGCGTTGCTAACGTCAGGGGCTTTCAGAGCCTAGTGCTTAAAGTAACGCTGTGCCCGGGGAGTTCAGGTGATATATCCCACTCTATGCCTATACAGCCTTCCGTTGGAGGTATACGTAGAGACTTCTCCCAACGCATACCTCTGACGAAAAGAAAAAATTGAATGTGAACATACTCCAAGAAGCCCACAGCTGTGAATAAATATGGCGCAACTTGGGTTGTCAGTGCTGCACAAACTGACATCTACACCAGTTAGCATAGATGTCAGCTATAATATCCGCAGGTGTAAATTAAATATGTCATGCAGGAGATCTGCTCTCCCGCTGGTCCCGACTTACTAGCTGAAAAGACGCGAAAACAGCATAATGTCTCAAAAAGCTAACATTTTTACTCAAAACGGGCATGCGCCAAAATTTCTCATTACATTACTTTACAATATCATGTATTATAAAGACATTTACTTTTGAGCTACTTTGACTAAATCGTTAGCAAATGGGAAGAAAAAAAACACCAAGGAAAAAAATGTAATTAAAAAACTACGGCCTCCTCCATTTCCCCTCTAGCCGTCCTTTCCATCTCCAAAATGGTGTGTTTTCTGCCATTTTAGGTAGAAAAATTTATATTTGCTCACCATTTAGGCAAAGTAGCAGGAGGGTATATTATGCAGCTTCTCAAACTCTACCTTGAAGAGCTGTGTGGTTTGTATTTTAATAGTAACTTTGTAATCTAAATGTACTTTTTACTCTGCCTGACTTGGTATTTATTTGTTCAGAGTTTCAAGCTCACATTGACTTGGTCCTCCCCTATAGGACCTCTCTATCTGTTGAACTAAGTATCATTACTAAAACTTATCTGAATCTGATTCTTGAACATCTAGTTACTACTTCTGATCATACAGTACAGTCAGCCAAGAATACCAAGTTACCAAGTTCAATCACACAATATTAAAATGAGTAAGGAGCATGGATACATATCAGCATTAGATACACATGGGTAGAACTTATCATTGTCAAACCTTGTTCTTAAAGCTTTAAAAAATGGTTTAAATTTATTAAAGGTCATATCCGACTACTACCATAACATTTGACAGACATCAGGGGCTCCTTCCAGGAGAGCAATCACTAACTAGAGCATTGCCAACGCTCTGGCCATGGATTCCTGGGTTTTTAAACTCTTAACATCACTGTCCATATAGTGAAAGTGACATCAAGGGCTTTCCCAAGTCAGGAGTTCCCGGCCAGTGAGTGCTTGCGATGCTCTGGCCGGGGACTCCAGAGTTTAAAGAAAAAAATATGGATATTTAAAGCCATATATGCACAGTAAAGTGAGAGGCTTTCTCTACAAGCGTAATTCCCGGCCACAGCGCTGCCAACGCTCCGACTTGGAATTCTCACATTACAAAGCCCCTAATGTCACTGTCTATGTACAGACAGTAACATCAAGGGATCCTCCAAGAGAAGAATCCATATATGGACAGTGACGTCAGGGGCTCCCTCCAGGAGTGGAATCCCCAGCCAGTGCAATGCCAGTGTTCTGGCCTAGGATTTTGGCATCTTAAAGCTCCTAAAGTCAGTGTCCATTTATGGACAGTGTTGTCAGGGGCTTCCCTAGGAGCAGAATCCCCAGTCAGAGCGTTGCTAACGTCAGGGGCTTTCCGAGCCTAGTGCTTAAAGTAACGCTGTGCCCGGAGAGTTCAGGTGATATATCCCACTCTATGCCTATACAGCCTTCCATTGGAGGTATACGTAGAGACTTCTCCCAACGCATAACTCTGACGAAAAGAAAAAATTGAATGTGAACATACTCCAAGAAGCCCACAGCTCTGAATAAATATGGCGCAACTTGGGTTGTCAGTGCTGCACAAACTGACATCTACACCAGTTAGCATAGATGTCAGCTATAATATCCGCAGGTGTAAATTAAATATGTCATGCAGGAGATCTGCTCTCCCGCTGGTCCCGACTTACTAGCTGAAAAGACGCGAAAACAGCATAATGTCTCAAAAAGCTAACATTTTTACTCAAAACGGGCATGCGCCAAAATTCCCCATTACATTACTTTACAATATCATGTATTATAAAGACATTTACTTTTGAGCTACTTTGACTAAATCGTTAGCAAACGGAAAAAAAAAAACACCAAGGAAAAAAGATGTAATTAAAAAACTACGGCCTCCTCCATTTCCCCTCTAGCCGTCCTTTCCATCTCCAAAATGGTGTGTTTTCTGCCATTTTAGGTAGACAAATTTGTATTTGCTCACCATTTAGGCAAAGTAGCAGGAGGGTATATTATGCAGCTTCTCAAACTCTACCTTGAAGAGCTGTGTGGTTTGTATTTTAATAGTAACTTTTTAATCTAAATTTACTTTCTACTCTGCCTGACTTGGTATTTATTTGTTCAGAGTTTCAAGCTCACATTGACTTGGTCCTCCCCTATAGGACCTCTCTATCTGTTGAACTAAGTATCATTACTAAAACTTATCTGAATCTGATTCTTGAACATCTAGTTACTACTTCTGATCATACAGTACAGTCAGCCAAGAATACCAAGTTACCAAGTTCAATCACACAATATTAAAATGAGTAAGGAGCATGGATACATATCAGCATTAGATACACATGGGTAGAACTTATCATTGTCAAACCTTGTTCTTAAAGCTTTAAAAAATGGTTTAAATTTATTAAAGGTCATATCCGACTACTACCATAACAATTGACAGACATCAGGGGCTCCTTCCAGGAGAGTAATGACTAACCAGAGCATTGCCGACGCTCTGGCCATGGATTCCTGGGTTTTTAAACTCTTAACATCACTGTCCATATAGTGAAAGTGACATCAAGGGCTTTCCCAAGTCAGGAGTTCCCGGCCAGTGAGTGCTTGCGATGCTCTGGCCGGGGACTCCAGAGTTTAAAGCCAAATATGGATATTTAAAGCCATATATGCACAGTAAAGTGAGAGGCTTTCTCTACAAGCGTAATTCCCGGCCACAGCGCTGCCAACGCTCCGACTTGGAATTCTCACATTACAAAGCCCCTAATGTCACTGTCTATGTACAGACAGTAACATCAAGGGATCCTCCAGGAGCAGAATCCATATATGGACAGTGACGTCAGGGGCTCCCTCCAGGAGTGGAATCCCCAGCCAGTGCAATGCCAGTGTTCTGGCCTAGGATTTTGGCATCTTAAAGCTCCTAAAGTCAGTGTCCATTTATGGACAGTGTTGTCAGGGGCTTCCCTAGGAGCAGAATCCCCAGTCAGAGCGTTGCTAACGTCAGGGGCTTTCCGAGCCTAGTGCTTAAAGTAACGCTGTGCCCGGGGAGTTCAGGTGATATATCCCACTCTATGCCTATACAGCCTTCCATTGGAGGTATACGTAGAGACTTCTCCCAACGCATAACTCTGACGAAAAGAAAAAATTGAATGTGAACATACTCCAAGAAGCCCACAGCTCTGAATAAATATGGCGCAACTTGGGTTGTCAGTGCTGCACAAACTGACATCTACACCAGTTAGCATAGATGTCAGCTATAATATCCGCAGGTGTAAATTAAATATGTCATGCAGGAGATCTGCTCTCCCGCTGGTCCCGACTTACTAGCTGAAAAGACGCGAAAACAGCATAATGTCTCAAAAAGCTAACATTTTTACTCAAAACGGGCATGCGCCAAAATTCCCCATTACATTACTTTACAATATCATGTATTATAAAGACATTTACTTTTGAGCTACTTTGACTAAATCGTTAGCAAATGGAAAAAAAAAAACACCAAGGAAAAAGATGTAATTAAAAAACTACGGCCTCCTCCATTTCCCCTCTAGCCGTCCTTTCCATCTCCAAAATGGTGTGTTTTCTGCCATTTTAGGTAGAAAAATTTCTATATGCTCACCATTTAGGCAAAGTAGCAAGAGGGTATAAAATGCAGCTTCTCAAACTCTACCTTGAAGAGCTGTGTGGTTTGTATTTTAATAGTAACTTTTTAATCTAAATGTACTTTTTACTCTGCCTGACTTGGTATTTATTTGTTCAGAGTTTCAAGCTCACATTGACTTGGTCCTCCCCTATAGGACCTCTCTATCTGTTGAACTAAGTATCATTACTAAAACTTATCTGAATCTGATTCTTAAACATCTAGTTACTACTTCTGATCATACAGTACAGTCAGCCAAGCATACCAAGTTACCAAGTTCAATCACACAATATTAAAATGAGTAAGGAGCATGGATACATATCAGCATTAGATACACATGGGTAGAACTTATCATTGTCAAACCTTGTTCTTAAAGCTTAAAAAAATTGTTTACATTTATTAAAGATCATATCCGACTACTACCATAACAATTGACAGACATCAGGGGCTCCTTCCAGGAGAGTAATCACTAAACAGAGCATTGCCGACGCTCTGGCCATGGATTCCTGGGTTTTTAAACTCCTAACATCACTGTCCATATAGTGAAAGTGACATCAAGGGCTTTCCCAAGTCAGGATTTCCCGGCCAGTGAGTGCTTGCGATGCTCTGGCCGGGGACTCCAGAGTTTAAAGAAAAAAATATGGATATTTAAAGCCATATATGCACAGTAAAGTGAGAGGCTTTCTCTACAAGCGTAATTCCCGGCCACAGCGCTGCCAACGCTCCGACTTGGAATTCTCACATTACAAAGCCCCTAATGTCACTGTCTATGTACAGACAGTAACATCAAGGGATCCTCCAGGAGCGGAATCTATATATGGACAGTGACGTCAGGGGCTCCCTCCAGGAGTGGAATCCACAGCCAGTGCAATGCCAGTGTTCTGGCCTAGGATTTTGGCATCTTAAAGCTCCTAACGTCAGTGTCCATTTATGGACAGTGTTGTCAGGGGCTTCCCTAGGAGCAGAATCCCCAGTCAGAGCGTTGCTAACGTCAGGGGCTTTCAGAGCCTAGTGCTTAAAGTAACGCTGTGCCCGGGGAGTTCAGGTGATATATCCCACTCTATGCCTATACAGCCTTCCGTTGGAGGTATACGTAGAGACTTCTCCCAACGCATACCTCTGACGAAAAGAAAAAATTTAATGTGAACATACTCCAAGAAGCCCACAGCTGTGAATAAATATGGCGCAACTTGGGTTGTCAGTGCTGCACAAACTGACATCTACACCAGTTAGCATAGATGTCAGCTATAATATCCGCAGGTGTAAATTAAATATGTCATGCAGGAGATCTGCTCTCCCGCTGGTCCCGACTTACTAGCTGAAAAGACGCGAAAACAGCATAATGTCTCAAAAAGCTAAAATTTTTACTCAAAACGGGCATGCGCCAAAATTTCTCATTACATTACTTTACAATATCATGTATTATAAAGACATTTACTTTTGAGCTACTTTGACTAAATCGTTAGCAAATGGGAAGAAAAAAAACACCAAGGAAAAAAATGTAATTAAAAAACTACGGCCTCCTCCATTTCCCCTCTAGCCGTCCTTTCCATCTCCAAAATGGTGTGTTTTCTGCCATTTTAGGTAGAAAAATTTCTATTTGCTCACCATTTAGGCAAAGTAGCAGGAGGGTATATTATGCAGCTTCTCAAACTCTACCTTGAAGAGCTGCGTGGTTTGTATTTTAATAGTAACTTAGTAATCTAAATGTACTTTTTACTCTGCCTGACTTGGTATTTATTTGTTCAGAGTTTCAAGCTCACATTGACTTGGTCCTCCCCTATAGGACCTCTCTATCTGTTGAACTAAGTATCATTACTAAAACTTATCTGAATCTGATTCTTGAACATCTAGTTACTACTTCTGATCATACAGTACAGTCAGCCAAGAATACCAAGTTACCAAGTTCAATCACACAATATTAAAATGAGTAAGGAGCATGGATACATATCAGCATTAGATACACATGGGTAGAACTTATCATTGTTAAACCTTGTTCTTAAAGCTTAAAAAAATGGTTTAAATTTATTAAAGATCATATCCGACTACTACCATAACAATTGACAGACATCAGGGGCTCCTTCCAGGAGAGTAATCACTAAAAAGAGCATTGCCGACGCTCTGGCCATGGATTCCTGGGTTTTTAAACTCCTAACATCACTGTCCATATAGTAAAAGTGACATCAAGGGCTTTCCCAAGTCAGGAGTTCCCGGCCAGTGAGTGCTTGCGATGCTCTGGCCGGGGACTCCAGAGTTTAAAGCCAAATATGGATATTTAAAGCCATATATGCACAGTAAAGTGAGAGGCTTTCTCTACAAGCGTAATTCCCGGCCACAGCGCTGCCAACGCTCCGACTTGGAATTCTCACATTACAAAGCCCCTAATGTCACTGTCTATGTACAGACAGTAACATCAAGGGATCCTCCAGGAGAAGAATCCATATATGGACAGTGACGTCAGGGGCTCCCTCCAGGAGTGGAATCCCCAGCCAGTGCAATGCCAGTGTTCTGGCCTAGGATTTTGGCATCTTAAAGCTCCTAAAGTCAGTGTCCATTTATGGACAGTGTTGTCAGGGGCTTCCCTAGGAGCAGAATCCCCAGTCAGAGCGTTGCTAACGTCAGGGGCTTTCCGAGCCTAGTGCTTAAAGTAACGCTGTGCCCGGGGAGTTCAGGTGATATATCCCACTCTATGCCTATACAGCCTTCCATTGGAGGTATACGTAGAGACTTCTCCCAACGCATAACTCTGACGAAAAGAAAAAATTGAATGTGAACATACTCCAAGAAGCCCACAGCTCTGAATAAATATGGCGCAACTTGGGTTGTCAGTGCTGCACAAACTGACATCTACACCAGTTAGCATAGATGTCAGCTATAATATCCGCAGGTGTAAATTAAATATGTCATGCAGGAGATCTGCTCTCCCGCTGGTCCCGACTTAGGGCATGACCACACATGGCGGAATTCCTCCGCAACTGTCCGCATCAATGCCGCACCTAATCCGGGTTGCGGATTACGGCTGCGGATCTGCACAAAATGTGCAGAAAATTGATGCGGACTGGCCGCTGCGGACTGCAGGAAAAGTGCTTCCCTTCTCCCTATTCAGTGCAGGATAGAGAGAAGGGACAGCACTTTCCCTAGTGAAAGTCAAAGAAATTCATACTTACCGCCCGTTGTCTTGGTGACGCGTCCCTCTTTCGGCATCCAGCCCGACCTCCCTGGATGACGCTCCAGTCCATGTGACCGCTGCAGCCTGTGCTTGGCCTGTGATTGGCTGCAGCCGTCACTTAGAATGAAACGTCATCCTGGGAGGCCGGACTGGAGACAGACGCAGGGAGTTCTCGGTAAGTATGAACTTATATGTTTTTTTACAGATACATGTATATTGAGATCGGTAGTCACTGTCCCGGGTGCAGAAACAGTTACTGCCGATCGCGTAACTCTTTCAGCACCCTGGACAGTGACTATTTACAGACGTCTCCTAGCAACGCTCCCGTCATTACGGGAGCCCCATTGACTTCCTCAGTCTGGCTGTAGACCTAGAAATACATAGGTCCAGCCAGAATGAAGAAATGTCATGGTAGTAAAAACAATACGCTCCGCAGCACACATAAGATCTGCGGACTTCATTGCGGAATTTTGACTCTCCATTGAAGTCAATGGAGAAATTCCGCCATGAGTCCGCAACCAGTCCGCCACTGCTCCGCAACAGACAGAGCATGCTGCGGACACCAAATTCCGCTCCGCAGCCTATGCTCCGCAGCGGAATTGTACGCATCGTGTAAACGAACACTGCTAAATTAAAGTGAAAGTCAATGGAGAAACGGCTCCGCTGCGGATTAACGCTGAGGAGTGTCCGCAGCGGAATTTAAGTGAAATTCCGCCATGTGTGAACCCGCCCTTACTAGCTGAAAAGACGCGAAAACAGCATAATGTCTCAAAAAGCTAAAATTTTTACTCAAAACGGGCATGCGCCAAAATTTCCCATTACATTACTTTACAATATCATGTATTATAAAGACATTTACTTTTGAGCTACTTTGACTAAATCGTTAGCAAATGGAAAAAAAAAAACACCAAGGAAAAAAATGTAATTAAAAAACTACGGCCTCCTCCATTTCCCCTCTAGCCGTCCTTTCCATCTCCAAAATGGTGTGTTTTCTGCCATTTTAGGTAGAAAAATTTCTATTTGCTCACCATTTAGGCAAAGTAGCAGGAGGGTATATTATGCAGCTTCTCAAACTCTACCTTGAAGAGCTGTGTGGTTTGTATTTTAATAGTCACTTTTTAATCTAAATTAACTTTTTACTCTGCCTGACTTGGTATTTATTTGTTCAGAGTTTCAAGCTCACATTGACTTGGTCCTCCCCTATAGGACCTCTCTATCTGTTGAACTAAGTATCATTACTAAAACTTATCTGAATCTGATTCTTAAACATCTAGTTACTACTTCTGATCATACAGTACAGTCAGCCAAGCATACCAAGTTACCAAGTTCAATCACACAATATTAAAATGAGTAAGGAGCATGGATACATATCAGCATTAGATACACATGGGTAGAACTTATCATTGTCAAACCTTGTTCTTAAAGCTTAAAAAAATGGTTTCAATTTATTAAAGATCATATCCGACTACTACCATAACAATTGACAGACATCAGGGGCTCCTTCCAGGAGAGTAATCACTAACCAGAGCATTGCCGACGCTCTGGCCATGGATTCCTGGGTTTTTAAACTCCTAACATCACTGTCCATATAGTGAAAGTGACATCAAGGGCTTTCCCAAGTCAGGAGTTCCCGGCCAGTGAGTGCTTGCGATGCTCTGGCCGGGGACTCCAGAGTTTAAAGCCAAATAAGGATATTTAAAGCCATATATGCACAGTAAAGTGAGAGGCTTTCTCTACAAGCGTAATTCCCGGCCACAGCGCTGCCAACGCTCCGACTTGGAATTCTCACATTACAAAGCCCCTAATGTCACTGTCTATGTACAGACAGTAACATCAAGGGATCCTCCAGGAGCAGAATCCATATATGGACAGTGACGTCAGGGGCTCCCTCCAGGAGTGGAATCCCCAGCCAGTGCAATGCCAGTGTTCTGGCCTAGGATTTTGCCATCTTAAAGCTCCTAACGTCAGTGTCCATTTATGGACAGTGTTGTCAGGGGCTTCCCTAGGAGCAGAATCCCCAGTCAGAGCGTTGCTAACGTCAGGGGCTTTCCGAGCCTAGTGCTTAAAGTAACGCTGTGCCCGGGGAGTTCAGGTGATATATCCCACTCTATGCCTATACAGCCTTCCGTTGGAGGTATACATAGAGACTTTTCCCAACGCATACCTCTGACGAAAATAAAAAATTGAATGTGAACATACTCCAAGAAGCCCACAGCTCTGAATAAATATGGCGCACCTTGGGTTGTCAGTGCTGCACAAACTGACATCTACACCAGTTAGCATAGATGTCAGCTATAATATCCGCAGGTGTAAATTAAATATGTCATGCAGGAGATCTGTTCTCCCGCTGGTCCCGACTTACTAGCTGAAAAGACGCGAAAACAGCATAATGTCTCAAAAAGCTAAAATTTTTACTCAAAACGGGCATGCGCCAAAATTTCCCATTACATTACTTTACAATATCATGTATTATAAAGACATTTACTTTTGAGCTACTTTGACTAAATCGTTAGCAAATGGAAAAAAAAAACACCAAGGAAAAAAATGTAATTAAAAAACTACGGCCTCCTCCATTTCCCCTCTAGCCGTCCTTTCCATCTCCAAAATGGTGTGTTTTCTGCCATTTTAGGTAGAAAAATTTCTATTTCCTCACCATTTAGGCAAAGTAGCAGGAGGGTATATTATGCAGCTTCTCAAACTCTACCTTGAAGAGCTGTGTGGTTTGTATTTTAATAGTAACTTTTTAATCTAAATTAACTTTTTACTCTGCCTGACTTGGTATTTATTTGTTCAGAGTTTCAAGCTCACATTGACTTGGTCCTCCCCTATAGGACCTCTATATCTGTTGAACTAAGTATCATTACTAAAACTTATCTGAATCTGATTCTTAAACATCTAGTTACTACTTCTGATCATACAGTACAGTCAGCCAAGCATACCAAGTTACCAAGTTCAATCACACAATATTAAAATGAGTAAGGAGCATGGATACATATCAGCATTAGATACACATGGGTAGAACTTATCATTGTCAAACCTTGTTCTTAAAGCTTAAAAAAATGGTTTAAATTTATTAAAGATCATATCCGACTACTACCATAACAATTGACAGACATCAGGGGCTCCTTCCAGGAGAGTAATCACTAACCAGAGCATTGCCGACGCTCTGGCCATGGATTCCTGGGTTTTTAAACTCCTAACATCACTGTCCATATAGTGAAAGTGACATCAAGGGCTTTCCAAAGTCAGGAGTTCCCGGCCAGTGAGTGCTTGCGATGCTCTGGCCGGGGACTCCAGAGTTTAAAGCCAAATAAGGATATTTAAAGCCATATATGCACAGTAAAGTGAGAGGCTTTCTCTACAAGCGTAATTCCCGGCCACAGTGCTGCCAACGCTCCGACTTGGAATTCTCACATTACAAAGCCCCTAATGTCACTGTCTATGTACAGACAGTAACATCAAGGGATCCTCCAGGAGCAGAATCCATATATGGACAGTGACGTCAGGGGCTCCCTCCAGGAGTGGAATCCCCAGCCAGTGCAATGCCAGTGTTCTGGCCTAGTATTTTGGCATCTTAAAGCTCCTAACGTCAGTGTCCATTTATGGACAGTGTTGTCAGGGGCTTCCCTAGGAGCAGAATCCCCAGTCAGAGCGTTGCTAACGTCAGGGGCTTTCTGAGCCTAGTGCTTAAAGTAACGCTGTGCCCGGGGAGTTCAGGTTATATATCACACTCTATGCCTATACAGCCTTCCGTTGGAGGTATACGTAGAGACTTCTCCCGACGCATACCTCTGCCGAAAAGAAAAAATTGAATGTGAACATACTCTAAGAAGCCCAAAGCTCTGAATAAATATGGGGCAACTTGGGTTGTCAGTGCTGCACAAACTGACATCTACACCAGTTAGCATAGATGTCAGCTATAATATCCGCAGGTATAAATTAAATATGTCATGCAGGAGATCTGCTCTCCCGCTGGTCCCGACTTACTAGCTGAAAAGACGCGAAAACAGCATAATGTCTCAAAAAGCTACAATTGTTACTCAGAACGGGCATGCGCCAAAATTTCCCATTACATTACTTTACAATATCATGTATTATAAAGACATTTACTTTTGAGCTACTTTGACTAAATCGTTAGCAAATGGAAAAAAAAAACACCAAGGAAAAAAATGTAATTAAAAAACTACGGCCTCCTCCATTTCCCCTCTAGCCGTCCTTTCCATCTCCAAAATGGTGTGTTTTCTGCCATTTTAGGTAGAAAAATTTCTATTTCCTCACCATTTAGGCAAAGTAGCAGGAGGGTATATTATGCAGCTTCTCAAACTCTACCTTGAAGAGCTGTGTGGTTTGTATTTTAATAGTCACTTTTTAATCTAAATTTACTTTTTACTCTGCCTGACTTGGTATTTATTTGTTCAGAGTTTCAAGCTCACATTGACTTGGTCCTCCCCTATAGGACCTCTCTATCTGTTGAAAAACTTATCTGAATCTGATTCTTAAACATCTAGTTACTACTTCTGATCTTACAGTACAGTCAGCCAAGCATACCAAGTTACCAAGTTCAATCACACAATATTAAAATGAGTAAGGAGCATGGATACATATCAGCATTAGATACACATGGGTAGAACTTATCATTGTCAAACCTTGTTCTTAAAGCTTAAAAAAATGGTTTAAATTTATTAAAGATCATATCCGACTACTACCATAACAATTGACAGACATCAGGGGCTCCTTCCAGGAGAGTAATCACTAACCAGAGCATTGCCGACGCTCTGGCCATGGATTCCTGGGTTTTTAAACTCCTAACATCACTGTCCATAAAGTGAAAGTGACATCAAGGGCTTTCCCAAGTCAGGAGTTCCCGGCCAGTGAGTGCTTGCGATGCTCTGGCCGGGGACTCCAGAGTTTAAAGCAAAATATGGATATTTAAAGCCATATATGCACAGTAAAGTGAGAGGCTTTCTCTACAAGCGTAATTCCCGGCCACAGCGCTGCCAACGCTCCGACTTGGAATTCTCACATTACAAAGCCCCTAATGTCACTGTCTATGTACAGACAGTAACATCAAGGGATCCTCCAGGAGCAGAATCCATATATGGACAGAGACGTCAGGGGCTCCCTCCAGGAGTGGAATCCCCAGCCAGTGCAATGCCAGTGTTCTGGCCTAGGATTTTGGCATCTTAAAGCTCCTAACGTCAGTGTCCATTTATGGACAGTGTTGTCAGGGGCTTCCCTAGGAGCAGAATCCCCAGTCAGAGCGTTGCTAACGTCAGGGGCTTTCCGAGCCTAGTGCTTAAAGTAACGCTGTGCCCGGGGAGTTCAGGTGATATATCCCACTCTATGCCTATACAGCCTTCCGTTGGAGGTATACATAGAGACTTCTCCCAACGCATACCTCTGACGAAAATAAAAAATTGAATGTGAACATACTCCAAGAAGCCCACAGCTCTGAATAAATATGGCGCACCTTGGGTTGTCAGTGCTGCACAAACTGACATCTACACCAGTTAGCATAGATGTCAGCTATAATATCCGCAGGTGTAAATTAAATATGTCATGCAGGAGATCTGCTCTCCCGCTGGTCCCGACTTACTAGCTGAAAAGACGCGAAAACAGCATAATGTCTCAAAAAGCTAAAATTTTTACTCAAAACGGGCATGCGCCAAAATTTCCCATTACATTACTTTACAATATCATGTATTATAAAGACATTTACTTTTGAGCTACTTTGACTAAATCGTTAGCAAATGGAAAAAAAAAACACCAAGGAAAAAAATTTAATTAAAAAACTACGGCCTCCTCCATTTCCCCTCTAGCCGTCCTTTCCATCTCCAAAATGGTGTGTTTTCTGCCATTTTAGGTAGAAAAATTTCTATTTGCTCACCATTTAGGCAAAGTAGCAGGAGGGTATATTATGCAGCTTCTCAAACTCTACCTTGAAGAGCTGTGTGGTTTGTATTTTAATAGTAACTTTTTAATCTAAATTAACTTTTTACTCTGCCTGACTTGGTATTTATTTGTTCAGAGTTTCAAGCTCACATTGACTTGGTCCTCCCCTATAGGACCTCTCTATCTGTTGAACTAAGTATCATTACTAAAACTTATCTGAATCTGATTCTTAAACATCTAGTTACTACTTCTGATCATACAGTACAGTCAGCCAAGCATACCAAGTTACCAAGTTCAATCACACAATATTAAAATGAGTAAGGAGCATGGATACATATCAGCATTAGATACACATGGGTAGAACTTATCATTGTCAAACCTTGTTCTTAAAGCTTAAAAAAATGGTTTAAATTTATTAAAGATCATATCCGACTACTACCATAACAATTGACAGACATCAGGGGCTCCTTCCAGGAGAGTAATCACTAACCAGAGCATTGCCGACGCTCTGGCCATGGATTCCTGGGTTTTTAAACTCCTAACATCACTGTCCATAAAGTGAAAGTGACATCAAGGGCTTTCCCAAGTCAGGAGTTCCCGGCCAGTGAGTGCTTGCGATGCTCTGGCCGGGGACTCCAGAGTTTAAAGCAAAATATGGATATTTAAAGCCATATATGCACAGTAAAGTGAGAGGCTTTCTCTACAAGCGTAATTCCCGGCCACAGCGCTGCCAACGCTCCGACTTGGAATTCTCACATTACAAAGCCCCTAATGTCACTGTCTATGTACAGACAGTAACATCAAGGGATCCTCCAGGAGCAGAATCCATATATGGACAGAGACGTCAGGGGCTCCCTCCAGGAGTGGAATCCCCAGCCAGTGCAATGCCAGTGTTCTGGCCTAGGATTTTGGCATCTTAAAGCTCCTAACGTCAGTGTCCATTTATGGACAGTGTTGTCAGGGGCTTCCCTAGGAGCAGAATCCCCAGTCAGAGCGTTGCTAACGTCAGGGGCTTTCCGAGCCTAGTGCTTAAAGTAACGCTGTGCCCGGGGAGTTCAGGTGATATATCCCACTCTATGCCTATACAGCCTTCCGTTGGAGGTATACATAGAGACTTCTCCCAACGCATACCTCTGACGAAAATAAAAAATTGAATGTGAACATACTCCAAGAAGCCCACAGCTCTGAATAAATATGGCGCACCTTGGGTTGTCAGTGCTGCACAAACTGACATCTACACCAGTTAGCATAGATGTCAGCTATAATATCCGCAGGTGTAAATTAAATATGTCATGCAGGAGATCTGCTCTCCCGCTGGTCCCGACTTACTAGCTGAAAAGACGCGAAAACAGCATAATGTCTCAAAAAGCTAAAATTTTTACTCAAAACGGGCATGCGCCAAAATTTCCCATTACATTACTTTACAATATCATGTATTATAAAGACATTTACTTTTGAGCTACTTTGACTAAATCGTTAGCAAATGGAAAAAAAAAAACACCAAGGAAAAAAATTTAATTAAAAAACTACGGCCTCCTCCATTTCCCCTCTAGCCGTCCTTTCCATCTCCAAAATGGTGTGTTTTCTGCCATTTTAGGTAGAAAAATTTCTATTTGCTCACCATTTAGGCAAAGTAGCAGGAGGGTATATTATGCAGCTTCTCAAACTCTACCTTGAAGAGCTGTGTGGTTTGTATTTTAATAGTAACTTTTTAATCTAAATTAACTTTTTACTCTGCCTGACTTGGTATTTATTTGTTCAGAGTTTCAAGCTCACATTGACTTGGTCCTCCCCTATAGGACCTCTCTATCTGTTGAACTAAGTATCATTACTAAAACTTATCTGAATCTGATTCTTAAACATCTAGTTACTACTTCTGATCATACAGTACAGTCAGCCAAGCATACCAAGTTACCAAGTTCAATCACACAATATTAAAATGAGTAAGGAGCATGGATACATATCAGCATTAGATACACATGGGTAGAACTTATCATTGTCAAACCTTGTTCTTAAAGCTTAAAAAAATGGTTTCAATTTATTAAAGATCATATCCGACTACTACCATAACAATTGACAGACATCAGGGGCTCCTTCCAGGAGAGTAATCACTAACCAGAGCATTGCCGACGCTCTGGCCATGGATTCCTGGGTTTTTAAACTCCTAACATCACTGTCCATATAGTGAAAGTGACATCAAGGGCTTTCCCAAGTCAGGAGTTCCCGGCCAGTGAGTGCTTGCGATGCTCTGGCCGGGGACTCCAGAGTTTAAAGCAAAATATGGATATTTAAAGCCATATATGCACAGTAAAGTGAGAGGCTTTCTCTACAAGCGTAATTCCCGGCCACAGTGCTGCCAACGCTCCGACTTGGAATTCTCACATTACAAAGCCCCTAATGTCACTGTCTATGTACAGACAGTAACATCAAGGGATCCTCCAGGAGCAGAATCCATATATGGACAGTGACGTCAGGGGCTCCCTCCAGGAGTGGAATCCCCAGCCAGTGCAATGCCAGTGTTCTGGCCTAGTATTTTGGCATCTTAAAGCTCCTAACGTCAGTGTCCATTTATGGACAGTGTTGTCAGGGGCTTCCCTAGGAGCAGAATCCCCAGTCAGAGCGTTGCTAACGTCAGGGGCTTTCTGAGCCTAGTGCTTAAAGTAACGCTGTGCCCGGGGAGTTCAGGTTATATATCACACTCTATGCCTATACAGCCTTCCGTTGGAGGTATACGTAGAGACTTCTCCCGACGCATACCTCTGCCGAAAAGAAAAAATTGAATGTGAACATACTCTAAGAAGCCCAAAGCTCTGAATAAATATGGGGCAACTTGGGTTGTCAGTGCTGCACAAACTGACATCTACACCAGTTAGCATAGATGTCAGCTATAATATCCGCAGGTGTAAATTAAATATGTCATGCAGGAGATCTGCTCTCCCGCTGGTCCCGACTTACTAGCTGAAAAGACGCGAAAACAGCATAATGTCTCAAAAAGCTAAAATTTTTACTCAAAACGGGCATGCGCCAAAATTTCCCATTACATTACTTTACAATATCATGTATTATAAAGAAATTTACTTTTGAGCTACTTTGACTAAATCGTTAGCAAATGGGAAAAAAAAAACACCAAGGAAAAAAATGTAATTAAAAAACTACGGCCTCCTCCATTTCCCCTCTAGCCGTCCTTTCCATCTCCAAAATGGTGTGTTTTCTGCCATTTTAGGTAGAAAAATTTCTATATGCTCACCATTTAGGCAAAGTAGCAGGAGGGTATAAAATGCAGCTTCTCAAACTCTACCTTGAAGAGCTGTGTGGTTTGTATTTTAATAGTCACTTTTTAATCTAAATTTACTTTTTACTCTGCCTGACTTGGTATTTATTTGTTCAGAGTTTCAAGCTCACATTGACTTGGTCCTCCCCTATAGGACCTCTCTATCTGTTGAAAAACTTATCTGAATCTGATTCTTAAACATCTAGTTACTACTTCTGATCTTACAGTACAGTCAGCCAAGCATACCAAGTTACCAAGTTCAATCACACAATATTAAAATGAGTAAGGAGCATGGATACATATCAGCATTAGATACACATGGGTAGAACTTATCATTGTCAAACCTTGTTCTTAAAGCTTAAAAAAATGGTTTCAATTTATTAAAGATCATATCCGACTACTACCATAACAATTGACAGACATCAGGGGCTCCTTCCAGGAGAGTAATCACTAACCAGAGCATTGCCGACGCTCTGGCCATGGATTCCTGGGTTTTTAAACTCCTAACATCACTGTCCATATAGTGAAAGTGACATCAAGGGCTTTCCCAAGTCAGGAGTTCCCGGCCAGTGAGTGCTTGCGATGCTCTGGCCGGGGACTCCAGAGTTTAAAGCCAAATAAGGATATTTAAAGCCATATATGCACAGTAAAGTGAGAGGCTTTCTCTACAAGCGTAATTCCCGGCCACAGCACTGCCAACGCTCCGACTTGGAATTCTCACATTACAAAGCCCCTAATGTCACTGTCTATATACAGACAGTAACATCAAGGGATCCTCCAGGAACAGAATCCATATATGGACAGTGACGTCAGGGGCTCCCTCCAGGAGTGGAATCCCCACCCAGTGCAATGCCAGTGTTCTGGCCTAGGATTTTGACATCTTAAAGCTCCTAACGTCAGTGTCCATTTATGGACAGTGTTGTCAGGGGCTTCCTAGGAGCAGAATCCCCAGTCAGAGCGTTGCTAACGTCCGGGGCTTTCCGAGCCTAGTGCTTAAAGTAACGCTGTGCCCGGGGAGTTCAGGTGATATATCCCACTCTATGCCTATACAGCCTTCCATTGGAGGTATACGTAGAGACTTCTCCCAACGCATACCTCTGACGAAAAGAAAAAATTGAATGTGAACATACTCCAAGAAGCCCACAGCTCTGAATAAATATGGCGCAACTTGGGTTGTCAGTGCTGCACAAACTGACATCTACACCAGTTAGCATAGATGTCAGCTATAATATCCGCAGGTGTAAATTAAATATGTCATGCAGGAGATCTGCTCTCCCGCTGGTCCCGACTTACTAGCTGAAAAGACGCGAAAACAGCATAATGTCTCAAAAAGCTAAAATTTTTACTCAAAACGGGCATGCGCCAAAATTTCCCATTACATTACTTTACAATATCATGTATTATAAAGACATTTACTTTTGAGCTACTTTGACTAAATCGTTAGCAAATGGAAGAAAAAAAAACACCAAGGAAAAAAATGTAATTAAAAAACTACGGCCTCCTCCATTTCCCCTCTAGCCGTCCTTTCCATCTCCAAAATGGTGTGTTTTCTGCCATTTTAGGTAGAAAAATTTCTATTTGCTCACCATTTAGGCAAAGTAGCAGGAGGGTATATTATGCAGCTTCTCAAACTCTACCTTGAAGAGCTGTGTGGTTTGTATTTTAATAGTAACTTTTTAATCTAAATTTACTTTTTACTCTGCCTGACTTGGTATTTATTTGTTCAGAGTTTCAAGCTCACATTGACTTGGTCCTCCCCTATAGGACCTCTCTATCTGTTGAACTAAGTATCATTACTAAAACTTATCTGAATCTGATTCTTAAACATCTAGTTACTACTTCTGATCATACAGTACAGTCAGCCAAGCCTACCAAGTTACCAAGTTCAATCACACAATATTAAAATGAGTAAGGAGCATGGATACATATCAGCATTAGATACACATGGGTAGAACTTATCATTGTCAAACCTTGTTCTTAAAGCTTAAAAAAATGGTTTAAATTTATTAAAGATCATATCCGACTACTACCATAACAATTGACAGACATCAGGGGCTCCTTCCAGGAGAGTAATCACTAACCAGAGCATTGCCGACGCTCTGGCCATGGATTCCTGGGTTTTTAAACTCCTAACATCACTGTCCATATAGTGAAAGTGACATCAAGGGCTTTCCCAAGTCAGGAGTTACCGGCCAGTGAGTGCTTGCGATGCTCTGGCCGGGGACTCCAGAGTTTAAAGCCAAATATGGATATTTAAAGCCATATATGCACAGTAAAGTGAGAGGCTTTCTCTACAAGCGTAATTCCCGGCCACAGCGCTGCCAACGCTCCGACTTGGAATTCTCACATTACAAAGCCCCTAATGTCACTGTCTATGTAAAGACAGTAACATCAAGGGATCCTCCAGGAGCAGAATCCATATATGGACAGTGACGTCAGGGGCTCCCTCCAGGAGTGGAATCCCCAGCCAGTGCAATGCCAGTGTTCTGGCCTAGGATTTTGGCATCTTAAAGCTCCTAACGTCAGTGTCCATTTATGGACAGTGTTGTCAGGGGCTTCCCTAGGAGCAGAGTCCCCTGTCAGAGCGTTGCTACCATCAGGGGCTTTCCGAGCCTAGTGCTTAAAGTAACGCTGTGCCCGGGGAGTTCAGGTGATATATCACACTCTATGCCTATACAGCGTTCTGTTGGAGGTATACATAGAGACTTCTCCCAACGCATACCTCTGACGAAAAGAAAAAATTGAATGTGAACATAATCCAAGAAGCCCAAAGCTCTGAATAAATATGGCGCAACTTGGGTTGTCAGTGCTGCACAAACTGACATCTACACCAGTTAGCATAGATGTCAGCTATAATATCCGCAGGTGTAAATTAAATATGTCATGCAGGAGATCTGCTCTCCCGCTGGTCCCGACTTACTAGCTGAAAAGACGCGAAAACAGCATAATGTCTCAAAAAGCTAACATTTTTACTCAAAACGGGCATGCGCCAAAATTCCCCATTACATTACTTTACAATATCATGTATTATAAAGACATTTACTTTTGAGCTACTTTGACTAAATCGTTAGCAAATGGAAAAAAAAAAACACCAAGGAAAAAGATGTAATTAAAAAACTACGGCCTCCTCCATTTCCCCTCTAGCCGTCCTTTCCATCTCCAAAATGGTGTGTTTTCTGCCATTTTAGGTAGAAAAATTTCTATATGCTCACCATTTAGGCAAAGTAGCAAGAGGGTATAAAATGCAGCTTCTCAAACTCTACCTTGAAGAGCTGTGTGGTTTGTATTTTAATAGTAACTTTTTAATCTAAATGTACTTTTTACTCTGCCTGACTTGGTATTTATTTGTTCAGAGTTTCAAGCTCACATTGACTTGGTCCTCCCCTATAGGACCTCTCTATCTGTTGAACTAAGTATCATTACTAAAACTTATCTGAATCTGATTCTTAAACATCTAGTTACTACTTCTGATCATACAGTACAGTCAGCCAAGCATACCAAGTTACCAAGTTCAATCACACAATATTAAAATGAGTAAGGAGCATGGATACATATCAGCATTAGATACACATGGGTAGAACTTATCATTGTCAAACCTTGTTCTTAAAGCTTAAAAAAATTGTTTACATTTATTAAAGATCATATCCGACTACTACCATAACAATTGACAGACATCAGGGGCTCCTTCCAGGAGAGTAATCACTAAACAGAGCATTGCCGACGCTCTGGCCATGGATTCCTGGGTTTTTAAACTCCTAACATCACTGTCCATATAGTGAAAGTGACATCAAGGGCTTTCCCAAGTCAGGATTTCCCGGCCAGTGAGTGCTTGCGATGCTCTGGCCGGGGACTCCAGAGTTTAAAGAAAAAAATATGGATATTTAAAGCCATATATGCACAGTAAAGTGAGAGGCTTTCTCTACAAGCGTAATTCCCGGCCACAGCGCTGCCAACGCTCCGACTTGGAATTCTCACATTACAAAGCCCCTAATGTCACTGTCTATGTACAGACAGTAACATCAAGGGATCCTCCAGGAGCGGAATCTATATATGGACAGTGACGTCAGGGGCTCCCTCCAGGAGTGGAATCCACAGCCAGTGCAATGCCAGTGTTCTGGCCTAGGATTTTGGCATCTTAAAGCTCCTAACGTCAGTGTCCATTTATGGACAGTGTTGTCAGGGGCTTCCCTAGGAGCAGAATCCCCAGTCAGAGCGTTGCTAACGTCAGGGGCTTTCAGAGCCTAGTGCTTAAAGTAACGCTGTGCCCGGGGAGTTCAGGTGATATATCCCACTCTATGCCTATACAGCCTTCCGTTGGAGGTATACGTAGAGACTTCTCCCAACGCATACCTCTGACGAAAAGAAAAAATTTAATGTGAACATACTCCAAGAAGCCCACAGCTGTGAATAAATATGGCGCAACTTGGGTTGTCAGTGCTGCACAAACTGACATCTACACCAGTTAGCATAGATGTCAGCTATAATATCCGCAGGTGTAAATTAAATATGTCATGCAGGAGATCTGCTCTCCCGCTGGTCCCGACTTACTAGCTGAAAAGACGCGAAAACAGCATAATGTCTCAAAAAGCTAAAATTTTTACTCAAAACGGGCATGCGCCAAAATTTCTCATTACATTACTTTACAATATCATGTATTATAAAGACATTTACTTTTGAGCTACTTTGACTAAATCGTTAGCAAATGGGAAGAAAAAAAACACCAAGGAAAAAAATGTAATTAAAAAACTACGGCCTCCTCCATTTCCCCTCTAGCCGTCCTTTCCATCTCCAAAATGGTGTGTTTTCTGCCATTTTAGGTAGAAAAATTTCTATTTGCTCACCATTTAGGCAAAGTAGCAGGAGGGTATATTATGCAGCTTCTCAAACTCTACCTTGAAGAGCTGCGTGGTTTGTATTTTAATAGTAACTTAGTAATCTAAATGTACTTTTTACTCTGCCTGACTTGGTATTTATTTGTTCAGAGTTTCAAGCTCACATTGACTTGGTCCTCCCCTATAGGACCTCTCTATCTGTTGAACTAAGTATCATTACTAAAACTTATCTGAATCTGATTCTTGAACATCTAGTTACTACTTCTGATCATACAGTACAGTCAGCCAAGAATACCAAGTTACCAAGTTCAATCACACAATATTAAAATGAGTAAGGAGCATGGATACATATCAGCATTAGATACACATGGGTAGAACTTATCATTGTTAAACCTTGTTCTTAAAGCTTAAAAAAATGGTTTAAATTTATTAAAGATCATATCCGACTACTACCATAACAATTGACAGACATCAGGGGCTCCTTCCAGGAGAGTAATCACTAAAAAGAGCATTGCCGACGCTCTGGCCATGGATTCCTGGGTTTTTAAACTCCTAACATCACTGTCCATATAGTAAAAGTGACATCAAGGGCTTTCCCAAGTCAGGAGTTCCCGGCCAGTGAGTGCTTGCGATGCTCTGGCCGGGGACTCCAGAGTTTAAAGCCAAATATGGATATTTAAAGCCATATATGCACAGTAAAGTGAGAGGCTTTCTCTACAAGCGTAATTCCCGGCCACAGCGCTGCCAACGCTCCGACTTGGAATTCTCACATTACAAAGCCCCTAATGTCACTGTCTATGTACAGACAGTAACATCAAGGGATCCTCCAGGAGAAGAATCCATATATGGACAGTGACGTCAGGGGCTCCCTCCAGGAGTGGAATCCCCAGCCAGTGCAATGCCAGTGTTCTGGCCTAGGATTTTGGCATCTTAAAGCTCCTAAAGTCAGTGTCCATTTATGGACAGTGTTGTCAGGGGCTTCCCTAGGAGCAGAATCCCCAGTCAGAGCGTTGCTAACGTCAGGGGCTTTCCGAGCCTAGTGCTTAAAGTAACGCTGTGCCCGGGGAGTTCAGGTGATATATCCCACTCTATGCCTATACAGCCTTCCATTGGAGGTATACGTAGAGACTTCTCCCAACGCATAACTCTGACGAAAAGAAAAAATTGAATGTGAACATACTCCAAGAAGCCCACAGCTCTGAATAAATATGGCGCAACTTGGGTTGTCAGTGCTGCACAAACTGACATCTACACCAGTTAGCATAGATGTCAGCTATAATATCCGCAGGTGTAAATTAAATATGTCATGCAGGAGATCTGCTCTCCCGCTGGTCCCGACTTAGGGCATGACCACACATGGCGGAATTCCTCCGCAACTGTCCGCATCAATGCCGCACCTAATCCGGGTTGCGGATTACGGCTGCGGATCTGCACAAAATGTGCAGAAAATTGATGCGGACTGGCCGCTGCGGACTGCAGGAAAAGTGCTTCCCTTCTCCCTATTCAGTGCAGGATAGAGAGAAGGGACAGCACTTTCCCTAGTGAAAGTCAAAGAAATTCATACTTACCGCCCGTTGTCTTGGTGACGCGTCCCTCTTTCGGCATCCAGCCCGACCTCCCTGGATGACGCTCCAGTCCATGTGACCGCTGCAGCCTGTGCTTGGCCTGTGATTGGCTGCAGCCGTCACTTAGAATGAAACGTCATCCTGGGAGGCCGGACTGGAGACAGACGCAGGGAGTTCTCGGTAAGTATGAACTTATATGTTTTTTTACAGATACATGTATATTGAGATCGGTAGTCACTGTCCCGGGTGCAGAAACAGTTACTGCCGATCGCGTAACTCTTTCAGCACCCTGGACAGTGACTATTTATAGACGTCTCCTAGCAACGCTCCCGTCATTACGGGAGCCCCATTGACTTCCTCAGTCTGGCTGTAGACCTAGAAATACATAGGTCCAGCCAGAATGAAGAAATGTCATGGTAGTAAAAACAATACGCTCCGCAGCACACATAAGATCTGCGGACTTCATTGCGGAATTTTGACTCTCCATTGAAGTCAATGGAGAAATTCCGCCATGAGTCCGCAACCAGTCCGCCACTGCTCCGCAACAGACAGAGCATGCTGCGGACACCAAATTCCGCTCCGCAGCCTATGCTCCGCAGCGGAATTGTACGCATCGTGTAAACGAACACTGCTAAATTAAAGTGAAAGTCAATGGAGAAACGGCTCCGCTGCGGATTAACGCTGCGGAGTGTCCGCAGCGGAATTTAAGTGAAATTCCGCCATGTGTGAACCCGCCCTTACTAGCTGAAAAGACGCGAAAACAGCATAATGTCTCAAAAAGCTAAAATTTTTACTCAAAACGGGCATGCGCCAAAATTTCCCATTACATTACTTTACAATATCATGTATTATAAAGACATTTACTTTTGAGCTACTTTGACTAAATCGTTAGCAAATGGAAAAAAAAAAACACCAAGGAAAAAAATGTAATTAAAAAACTACGGCCTCCTCCATTTCCCCTCTAGCCGTCCTTTCCATCTCCAAAATGGTGTGTTTTCTGCCATTTTAGGTAGAAAAATTTCTATTTGCTCACCATTTAGGCAAAGTAGCAGGAGGGTATATTATGCAGCTTCTCAAACTCTACCTTGAAGAGCTGTGTGGTTTGTATTTTAATAGTCACTTTTTAATCTAAATTTACTTTTTACTCTGCCTGGCTTGGTATTTATTTATTCAAAGTTTCAAGCTCACATTGACTTGGTCCTCCCCTATAGGACCTCTCTATCTGTTGAACTAAGTATCATTACTAAAACTTATCTGAATCTGATTCTTAAACATCTAGTTACTACTTCTGATCTTACAGTACAGTCAGCCAAGCATACCAAGTTACCAAGTTCAATCACACAATATTAAAATGAGTAAGGAGCATGGATACATATCAGCATTAGATACACATGGGTAGAACTTATCATTGTCAAACCTTGTTCTTAAAGCTTAAAAAAATGGTTTAAATTTATTAAAGATCATATCCGACTACTACCATAACAATTGACAGACATCAGGGGCTCCTTCCAGGAGAGTAATCACTAACCAGAGCATTGCCGACGCTCTGGCCATGGATTCCTGGGTTTTTAAACTCCTAACATCACTGTCCATATAGTGAAAGTGACATCAAGGGCTTTCCCAAGTCAGGAGTTCCCGGCCAGTGAGTGCTTGCGATGCTCTGGCCGGGGACTCCAGAGTTTAAAGCCAAATAAGGATATTTAAAGCCATATATGCACAGTAAAGTGAGAGGCTTTCTCTACAAGCGTAATTCCCGGCCACAGCGCTGCCAACGCTCCGACTTGGAATTCTCACATTACAAAGCCCCTAATGTCACTGTCTATGTACAGACAGTAACATCAAGGGATCCTCCAGGAGCAGAATCCATATATGGACAGTGACGTCAGGGGCTCCCTCCAGGAGTGGAATCCCCAGCCAGTGCAATGCCAGTGTTCTGGCCTAGGATTTTGCCATCTTAAAGCTCCTAACGTCAGTGTCCATTTATGGACAGTGTTGTCAGGGGCTTCCCTAGGAGCAGAATCCCCAGTCAGAGCGTTGCTAACGTCAGGGGCTTTCCGAGCCTAGTGCTTAAAGTAACGCTGTGCCCGGGGAGTTCAGGTGATATATCCCACTCTATGCCTATACAGCCTTCCGTTGGAGGTATACATAGAGACTTTTCCCAACGCATACCTCTGACGAAAATAAAAAATTGAATGTGAACATACTCCAAGAAGCCCACAGCTCTGAATAAATATGGCGCACCTTGGGTTGTCAGTGCTGCACAAACTGACATCTACACCAGTTAGCATAGATGTCAGCTATAATATCCGCAGGTGTAAATTAAATATGTCATGCAGGAGATCTGCTCTCCCGCTGGTCCCGACTTACTAGCTGAAAAGACGCGAAAACAGCATAATGTCTCAAAAAGCTAAAATTTTTACTCAAAACGGGCATGCGCCAAAATTTCCCATTACATTACTTTACAATATCATGTATTATAAAGACATTTACTTTTGAGCTACTTTGACTAAATCGTTAGCAAATGGAAAAAAAAAAACACCAAGGAAAAAAATTTAATTAAAAAACTACGGCCTCCTCCATTTCCCCTCTAGCCGTCCTTTCCATCTCCAAAATGGTGTGTTTTCTGCCATTTTAGGTAGAAAAATTTCTATTTGCTCACCATTTAGGCAAAGTAGCAGGAGGGTATATTATGCAGCTTCTCAAACTCTACCTTGAAGAGCTGTGTGGTTTGTATTTTAATAGTAACTTTTTAATCTAAATTAACTTTTTACTCTGCCTGACTTGGTATTTATTTGTTCAGAGTTTCAAGCTCACATTGACTTGGTCCTCCCCTATAGGACCTCTCTATCTGTTGAACTAAGTATCATTACTAAAACTTATCTGAATCTGATTCTTAAACATCTAGTTACTACTTCTGATCATACAGTACAGTCAGCCAAGCATACCAAGTTACCAAGTTCAATCACACAATATTAAAATGAGTAAGGAGCATGGATACATATCAGCATTAGATACACATGGGTAGAACTTATCATTGTCAAACCTTGTTCTTAAAGCTTAAAAAAATGGTTTCAATTTATTAAAGATCATATCCGACTACTACCATAACAATTGACAGACATCAGGGGCTCCTTCCAGGAGAGTAATCACTAACCAGAGCATTGCCGACGCTCTGGCCATGGATTCCTGGGTTTTTAAACTCCTAACATCACTGTCCATATAGTGAAAGTGACATCAAGGGCTTTCCCAAGTCAGGAGTTCCCGGCCAGTGAGTGCTTGCGATGCTCTGGCCGGGGACTCCAGAGTTTAAAGCCAAATAAGGATATTTAAAGCCATATATGCACAGTAAAGTGAGAGGCTTTCTCTACAAGCGTAATTCCCGGCCACAGCGCTGCCAACGCTCCGACTTGGAATTCTCACATTACAAAGCCCCTAATGTCACTGTCTATGTACAGACAGTAACATCAAGGGATCCTCCAGGAGCAGAATCCATATATGGACAGTGACGTCAGGGGCTCCCTCCAGGAGTGGAATCCCCAGCCAGTGCAATGCCAGTGTTCTGGCCTAGGATTTTGCCATCTTAAAGCTCCTAACGTCAGTGTCCATTTATGGACAGTGTTGTCAGGGGCTTCCCTAGGAGCAGAATCCCCAGTCAGAGCGTTGCTAACGTCAGGGGCTTTCCGAGCCTAGTGCTTAAAGTAACGCTGTGCCCGGGGAGTTCAGGTGATATATCCCACTCTATGCCTATACAGCCTTCCGTTGGAGGTATACATAGAGACTTTTCCCAACGCATACCTCTGACGAAAATAAAAAATTGAATGTGAACATACTCCAAGAAGCCCACAGCTCTGAATAAATATGGCGCACCTTGGGTTGTCAGTGCTGCACAAACTGACATCTACACCAGTTAGCATAGATGTCAGCTATAATATCCGCAGGTGTAAATTAAATATGTCATGCAGGAGATCTGCTCTCCCGCTGGTCCCGACTTACTAGCTGAAAAGACGCGAAAACAGCATAATGTCTCAAAAAGCTAAAATTTTTACTCAAAACGGGCATGCGCCAAAATTTCCCATTACATTACTTTACAATATCATGTATTATAAAGACATTTACTTTTGAGCTACTTTGACTAAATCGTTAGCAAATGGAAAAAAAAAAACACCAAGGAAAAAAATTTAATTAAAAAACTACGGCCTCCTCCATTTCCCCTCTAGCCGTCCTTTCCATCTCCAAAATGGTGTGTTTTCTGCCATTTTAGGTAGAAAAATTTCTATTTGCTCACCATTTAGGCAAAGTAGCAGGAGGGTATATTATGCAGCTTCTCAAACTCTACCTTGAAGAGCTGTGTGGTTTGTATTTTAATAGTAACTTTTTAATCTAAATTAACTTTTTACTCTGCCTGACTTGGTATTTATTTGTTCAGAGTTTCAAGCTCACATTGACTTGGTCCTCCCCTATAGGACCTCTCTATCTGTTGAACTAAGTATCATTACTAAAACTTATCTGAATCTGATTCTTAAACATCTAGTTACTACTTCTGATCATACAGTACAGTCAGCCAAGCATACCAAGTTACCAAGTTCAATCACACAATATTAAAATGAGTAAGGAGCATGGATACATATCAGCATTAGATACACATGGGTAGAACTTATCATTGTCAAACCTTGTTCTTAAAGCTTAAAAAAATGGTTTCAATTTATTAAAGATCATATCCGACTACTACCATAACAATTGACAGACATCAGGGGCTCCTTCCAGGAGAGTAATCACTAACCAGAGCATTGCCGACGCTCTGGCCATGGATTCCTGGGTTTTTAAACTCCTAACATCACTGTCCATATAGTGAAAGTGACATCAAGGGCTTTCCCAAGTCAGGAGTTCCCGGCCAGTGAGTGCTTGCGATGCTCTGGCCGGGGACTCCAGAGTTTAAAGCCAAATAAGGATATTTAAAGCCATATATGCACAGTAAAGTGAGAGGCTTTCTCTACAAGCGTAATTCCCGGCCACAGCGCTGCCAACGCTCCGACTTGGAATTCTCACATTACAAAGCCCCTAATGTCACTGTCTATGTACAGACAGTAACATCAAGGGATCCTCCAGGAGCAGAATCCATATATGGACAGTGACGTCAGGGGCTCCCTCCAGGAGTGGAATCCCCAGCCAGTGCAATGCCAGTGTTCTGGCCTAGGATTTTGCCATCTTAAAGCTCCTAACGTCAGTGTCCATTTATGGACAGTGTTGTCAGGGGCTTCCCTAGGAGCAGAATCCCCAGTCAGAGCGTTGCTAACGTCAGGGGCTTTCCGAGCCTAGTGCTTAAAGTAACGCTGTGCCCGGGGAGTTCAGGTGATATATCCCACTCTATGCCTATACAGCCTTCCGTTGGAGGTATACATAGAGACTTTTCCCAACGCATACCTCTGACGAAAATAAAAAATTGAATGTGAACATACTCCAAGAAGCCCACAGCTCTGAATAAATATGGCGCACCTTGGGTTGTCAGTGCTGCACAAACTGACATCTACACCAGTTAGCATAGATGTCAGCTATAATATCCGCAGGTGTAAATTAAATATGTCATGCAGGAGATCTGCTCTCCCGCTGGTCCCGACTTACTAGCTGAAAAGACGCGAAAACAGCATAATGTCTCAAAAAGCTAAAATTTTTACTCAAAACGGGCATGCGCCAAAATTTCCCATTACATTACTTTACAATATCATGTATTATAAAGACATTTACTTTTGAGCTACTTTGACTAAATCGTTAGCAAATGGAAAAAAAAAACACCAAGGAAAAAAATGTAATTAAAAAACTACGGCCTCCTCCATTTCCCCTCTAGCCGTCCTTTCCATCTCCAAAATGGTGTGTTTTCTGCCATTTTAGGTAGAAAAATTTCTATTTCCTCACCATTTAGGCAAAGTAGCAGGAGGGTATATTATGCAGCTTCTCAAACTCTACCTTGAAGAGCTGTGTGGTTTGTATTTTAATAGTAACTTTTTAATCTAAATTAACTTTTTACTCTGCCTGACTTGGTATTTATTTGTTCAGAGTTTCAAGCTCACATTGACTTGGTCCTCCCCTATAGGACCTCTATATCTGTTGAACTAAGTATCATTACTAAAACTTATCTGAATCTGATTCTTAAACATCTAGTTACTACTTCTGATCATACAGTACAGTCAGCCAAGCATACCAAGTTACCAAGTTCAATCACACAATATTAAAATGAGTAAGGAGCATGGATACATATCAGCATTAGATACACATGGGTAGAACTTATCATTGTCAAACCTTGTTCTTAAAGCTTAAAAAAATGGTTTAAATTTATTAAAGATCATATCCGACTACTACCATAACAATTGACAGACATCAGGGGCTCCTTCCAGGAGAGTAATCACTAACCAGAGCATTGCCGACGCTCTGGCCATGGATTCCTGGGTTTTTAAACTCCTAACATCACTGTCCATATAGTGAAAGTGACATCAAGGGCTTTCCAAAGTCAGGAGTTCCCGGCCAGTGAGTGCTTGCGATGCTCTGGCCGGGGACTCCAGAGTTTAACCGGTTAAGGACTAGGCTGTTTTACAGCTAAATGACCAGAGCAAATTTCACAATTTTGCTATGCGCTTCTTTAGATGACTATAACTCAGCAGGTGAATAAAGTTCATCTTTGAATTTTACACTCTTTTTAAAGGACAGATAGGGCTTTGTTTTAGTGGCATTTGTCAGTATATATAATTATTTTTTTTTTCTCTAAAGTGGGCAAAATTGGAAAAAAATGCAAGAATTTAACAATTGCGTCGGTTTATGCTAGCATTTTTCACACACGGTATGGACCACGGACAAAATTAATCTCCTTTCACATTCTTCCACTTCTCCCGTGCATGGGGATACCAAATATGTGAGCCTTATTCACTGTGCGGGCATGTGCCAGGGCTTGGCATAAAAGGAGGCTTTTTGGCCTTTTCGGTCCAGGAATTTTGCATTTGATTTTATAGCCGCATACTGTTTTCTGGGGGGCCTAATGCTGCTGAAACATTAGAAACACCCCATAAATGACTTCATTCACACAAGTAGACCCCACAAGGTTTCCTTCAAGGGGTTTATCATATTTTTAGACAGTCCAGTTTTCTTCTGAAAGTTTCTTGAATAAGATGGAACAAAATAAAATCAGCACTTTTTTAGCAAATGCGTCAGTTTAGGCTAGTATTTTTCACACACGGCATAGACCACGGCCAAAATTAATCTCCTTTCACGTTCTTCCACTTCTCCCGTGCATGGGGATACCAAATATGTGTGCCTTATTCACTATGCGGGCATGTGCCAGGGCTTGGCATAAAAGGAGGCTTTTTGGCCTTTTCGGTCCAGGAATTTTGCATTTGATTTTAGAGCCGCATACTGTTTTCTGGGGGGCCTAATGCTGCTGAAAGATTAGAATCACCCCATAAATGACTTCATTCACACAAGTAGACCCCACAAGGTTTCCTTCAAGGGGTTTATCATATTTTTAGCAAGTCCAGTTTTCTTCTGAAAGTTTCTTGAATAACATGGAACAAAATAAAGTCAGGACTTTTTTAGCAAATGCGTCAGTTTAGGCTAGTATTTTTCACACACGGTATAGTCCACGGACAAAATTAATCTCCTTTCACATTCTTCCACTTCTCCCGTGCATGGGGATACCAAATATGTGTGCCTTATTCGCTGTGCGGGCATGTGCCAGGGCTTGGCATAAAAGGAGGCTTTTTGGCCTTTTCGGTCCAGGAATTTTGCATTTGATTTTAGAGCCGCATACTGTTTTCTGGGGGGCCTAATGCTGCTGAAACATTAGAAACACCCCATAAATGACTTCATTCACACAAGTAGACCCCACAAGGTTTCCTTCAAGGGGTTTATCATATTTTTAGACAGTCCAGTTTTCTTCTGAAAGTTTCTTGAATAAGATGGAACAAAATAAAATCAGCACTTTTTTAGCAAATGCGTCAGTTTAGGCTAGTATTTTTCACACACGGTATAGTCCACGGACAAAATTCATCTCCTTTCACATTCTTCCACTTCTCCCGTGCATGGGGATACCAAATATGTGAGCCTTATTCACTGTGCGGGCATGTGCCAGGGCTTGGCATAAAAGGAGGCTTTTTGGCCTTTTCGGTCCAGGAATTTTGCATTTGATTTTATAGCCGTATACTGTTTTCTGGGGGGCCTAATGCTGCTGAAACATTAGAAACACCCCATAAATGACTTCATTCACACAAGTAGACCCCACAAGGTTTCCTTCAAGGGGTTTATCATATTTTTAGACAGTCCAGTTTTCTTCTGAAAGTTTCTTGAATAAGATGGAACAAAATAAAATCAGCACTTTTTTAGCAAATGCGTCAGTTTAGGCTAGTATTTTTCACACACGGCATAGACCACGGCCAAAATTAATCTCCTTTCACGTTCTTCCACTTCTCCCGTGCATGGGGATACCAAATATGTGTGCCTTATTCACTATGCGGGCATGTGCCAGGGCTTGGCATAAAAGGAGGCTTTTTGGCCTTTTCGGTCCAGGAATTTTGCATTTGATTTTAGAGCCGCATACTGTTTTCTGGGGGGCCTAATGCTGCTGAAAGATTAGAATCACCCCATAAATGACTTCATTCACACAAGTAGACCCCACAAGGTTTCCTTCAAGGGGTTTATCATATTTTTAGCAAGTCCAGTTTTCTTCTGAAAGTTTCTTGAATAAGATGGAACAAAATAAAATCAGCACTTTTTTAGCAAATGCGTCAGTTTAGGCTAGTATTTTTCACACACGGTATAGTCCACGGACAAAATTCATCTCCTTTCACATTCTTCCACTTCTCCCGTGCATGGGGATACCAAATATGTGTGCCTTATTCGCTGTGCGGGCATGTGCCAGGGCTTGGCATAAAAGGAGGCTTTTTGGCCTTTTCGGTCCAGGTATTTTGCATTTGATTTTAGAGCCGCATACTGTTTTCTGGGGGGCCTAATGCTGCTGAAACATTAGAAACACCCCATAAATGACTTCATTCACACAAGTAGACCCCACAAGGTTTCCTTCAAGGGGTTTATCATATTTTTAGACAGTCCAGTTTTCTTCTGAAAGTTTCTTGAATAAGATGGAACAAAATAAAATCAGCACTTTTTTAGCAAATGCGTCAGTTTAGGCTAGTATTTTTCACACACGGTATAGACCACGGACAAAATTAATCTCCGTTCACATTCTTCCACTTCTCCCGTGCATGGGGATACCAAATATGTGTGCCTTATTCGCTGTGCGGGCATGTGCCAGGGCTTGGCATAAAAGGAGGCTTTTTGGCCTTTTCGGTCGAGGAATTTTGCATTTGATTTTAGAGCCGCATACTGTTTTCTGGGGGGCCTAATGCTGCTGAAACATTAGAATCACCCCATAAATGACTTCATTCACACAAGTAGACCCCACAAGGTTTCCTTCAAGGGGTTTATCATATTTTTAGCAAGTCCAGTTTTCTTCTGAAAGTTTCTTGAATAAGATGGAACAAAATAAAATCAGCACTTTTTTAGCAAATGCGTCAGTTTATACCAGCATTTTTCACACACGGTATAGACCACGGTCAAAATTCATCTCCTTTCACATTCTTCCACTTCTCCCGTGCATGGGGATACCAAATATGTGTGCCTTATTTACTGTGCGGGCATGTGCCAGGGCTTGGCATAAAAGGAGGCTTTTTGGTCCAGGAATTTTGCATTTGATTTTAGAGCCGCATACTGTTTTCTGGGGGGCCTAATGCTGCTGAAACATTAGAATCACCCCATAAATGACTTCATTCGCACAAGTAGACCCCACAAGGTTTCCTTCAAGGGGTTTATCATATTTTTAGACAGTCCAGTTTTCTTCTGAAAGTTTCTTGAATAAGATGGAACAAAATAAAATTAGCTTTTTTTTTTAACAAATGCGTCAGTTTATGCTAGCTTTTTCACACACAAAATGGACCACGGACAAAATTCATCGCATTTCACATTCTTCCTCTTCTCCCGTGCATGGGGATACCAAATATGTGTGCTTTATTTATGGGCATGTGCCAGGGCTTGGCATAAAAAGAGGCTTTTTGGCCTTTTCGGTCCAGGAATTCTGCACTTGATTTTATAGCCGCATACTGTTTTCTGGGGGGTGTAATGCTGCTGAAACATTGGAAACACCCCATAAATGACTTCGTTCACACAAGTAGACCCCACAAGGTTTCCTTCAAGGGGTTTATCATATTTTTAGCAAGTCCAGTTTTCTTCTGAAAGTTTCTTGAATAAGATGGAACAAAATAAAATCAGCACTTTTTTAGCAAATGCGTCAGTTTATGCCAGTATTTTTCACACACGGTATGGACCACGGCCAAAATTCATCTCCTTTCACGTTCTTCCACTTCTCCCGTGCATGGGATACCAAATATGTGTGCCTTATTCACTGTGCGGGCATGTGCCAGGGCTTGGCATAAAAGGAGGCTTTTTGGCCTTTTCGGTCCAGGAATTCTGCACTTGACTTTATAGCCGCATACTGTTTTCTGGGGGGCCTAATGCTGCTGAAAGATTAGAATCACCCCATAAATGACTTCATTCACGCAAGCAGACCCCACAAGGTTTTCTTCAAGGGGTTTATCATATTTTTAGACAGTCCAGTTTTCTTCTGAAAGTTTCTTGAATAAGATGGAACAAAATAAAATTAGCAATTTTTTAGCAAATGCGTCAGTTTATACCAGCATTTTTCACACACGGTATAGACCACGGTCAAAATTAATCTCCGTTCACATTCTGCCACTTCTCCCGTGCACGGGGATACCAAATATGTGGCCTTATTTATCACATAGAGATGTAGGAGGGCGGACGATAGAAGAAGATTATTTCACATATCGCTTTTTTTCAAAGCTGGTTTTACAAAACTCAACAGAGTTTCTATAACACTTCCAAAATATCTGCTCGTCCACACTTACATTCTGCTCAGGGGTGTAGAGTTGCAGAAATAAATTATTCAGGGAATTTATTAGCGGTCTTATTTTGAACAACCGATCCCGGTTTGCATCGGTACTTGGGGGGGCCTGTGCGTTGTCATTGAAGTGGAGGAACCTCATTATTGTCTCATAACGAGACCTGGGCATTACTGCAGAATATACTGGGGTGGCTTGGGCGGGTCTTGTTGACCAGTAAGACCTAATGGAGGGCTTTTTGACAATACCCATATTTAGGGTGAGCCCCAAATTTTTTTTTAATTCCTGCAAATTGGTGGGCGTCCAATCTCTGGCATGGGTGGATGAAGGTTTCTGCCTTATATATTGTGTGGCATATAAATTTTTTCGTGGACAATCTGATTTAGGATGTCGTCCGTTATAAATAAATGGAAGTAATCCATTTGGACAAAATTTGTATTGTCCACGGTTATGCCAGGAGTGGCAGTAAATCCGTGGATTCTAGGCCCAAAAGATGGGGCAGGTGCCCATACAAGAGCCTGGACTGGAGGGACCAGGCTGTCCCGTGCTACAGCGCTACTTGGCCCTGCGCTTTCATGTTCTGCAGTTTCGACTGCATCAGGGACAACGTCCCCTGAAGATGAACCTGAAGTGACGCTGTCATCGTCACTACCTAAAACAGGTTCCATCTCGAACGCCATCTCTGATGCGGTCTCCGACTCAGACCACAGCATGGCGTATGCCTCCTCGGCGCTAAACAACTTCCTCGCCATAACGTAACTAACACTAACACTAACTAAACAAATTTTATTTTTTTATTTTTTTTATAAAACACACAAACTAAGGCCCCATGCACACGACCGTGCCCGCAATTGCTGTCCGCGATCAAAGTATGGGAGCACGGCCCGCAAAATGCGAAAGAACGGACATGTTCCATAATTCCCGGAACATTTCCACGGCACTGACACCCTTCCGTAGTGCTACTGAAAGGTGTCAGCGTTCAATGAAAGTGAATGGCTCAGTTTTTGCGGACCGCAGTTGCGGTCCGCAAAAACGGAGGTTTTTTGCTGTCGTGTGCATGGGGCCTAACTGCTATATATATCTACACTACCGCTAACAAAAAAATAAACCGCTATTGCTATATATATTATATATATGTGGATATATATATAATTATATACTCCCTACCTGCCTATTCTAATAGAATAAAAGAAAGAAAGGTAGATAGATAGAAAAAAAGATAGATGGATAGATAGATTGTATAGATAGATAGAAATCTATCTATACAGAGAATGTTTTATAGTGTAACTGTTTGTTTTTTTTTTCACTGTAATCTTCTGGCAGCAATTCTCCCGAGTCTCTTTTTCTCCTCAAACTGAAACAATATTTGAGGAGAAGAAAAGAGGCAGGAGATTTACTGCCAGAAAACTCAAAATAAAACAAATGTGGTCGCTGTGATTTTCACAGCGACCACATGTTCAGGGACCATCAGATTGGTCCCTGATACTCTGCCCAGTGCCCAGAGCTGTTGGTAACAGCGAGGGCACAGGGCTGTGTGCACGCGATCGCGGGCACAGGGCTGTGTGCACGCGATCGCGTGCACACTGTTTTATAAGCAGAAATGCATGTGATCGCTGTGATTGGTTGTCACAGCGACCACATGTTCAGGGACCATCAGATTGGTCCCTGATACTCTGCCCAGTGCCCAGAGCTGTTGGTAACAGCGAGGGCACAGGGCTGTGTGCACGCGATCGCGTGCACACTGTTTTCTAAGCAGAAATGCATGTGATCGCTGTGATTGGTTGTCACAGCGATCACATGTTCAGGGGCCAAAAGATTGACCCCTGACATTCTGCCCAGTGCCCATGGCTGTTAGCAACAGCCAGGGCATAGAGCTGTGTGCACGCGATCGCGCGTGCACAGTCTCTGAAGTGCGGCCGTATATATACTATACGCCGGACTTTAGAGACCCTGACCGCTGGCCGTATATTTACGGCCAGCGGTCGGGAACCTGTTAAAGCCAAATAAGGATATTTAAAGCCATATATGCACAGTAAAGTGAGAGGCTTTCTCTACAAGCGTAATTCCCGGCCACAGTGCTGCCAACGCTCCGACTTGGAATTCTCACATTACAAAGCCCCTAATGTCACTGTCTATGTACAGACAGTAACATCAAGGGATCCTCCAGGAGCAGAATCCATATATGGACAGTGACGTCAGGGGCTCCCTCCAGGAGTGGAATCCCCAGCCAGTGCAATGCCAGTGTTCTGGCCTAGTATTTTGGCATCTTAAAGCTCCTAACGTCAGTGTCCATTTATGGACAGTGTTGTCAGGGGCTTCCCTAGGAGCAGAATCCCCAGTCAGAGCGTTGCTAACGTCAGGGGCTTTCTGAGCCTAGTGCTTAAAGTAACGCTGTGCCCGGGGAGTTCAGGTTATATATCACACTCTATGCCTATACAGCCTTCCGTTGGAGGTATACGTAGAGACTTCTCCCGACGCATACCTCTGCCGAAAAGAAAAAATTGAATGTGAACATACTCTAAGAAGCCCAAAGCTCTGAATAAATATGGGGCAACTTGGGTTGTCAGTGCTGCACAAACTGACATCTACACCAGTTAGCATAGATGTCAGCTATAATATCCGCAGGTATAAATTAAATATGTCATGCAGGAGATCTGCTCTCCCGCTGGTCCCGACTTACTAGCTGAAAAGACGCGAAAACAGCATAATGTCTCAAAAAGCTACAATTGTTACTCAGAACGGGCATGCGCCAAAATTTCCCATTACATTACTTTACAATATCATGTATTATAAAGACATTTACTTTTGAGCTACTTTGACTAAATCGTTAGCAAATGGAAAAAAAAAACACCAAGGAAAAAAATGTAATTAAAAAACTACGGCCTCCTCCATTTCCCCTCTAGCCGTCCTTTCCATCTCCAAAACGGTGTGTTTTCTGCCATTTTAGGTAGAAAAATTTCTATTTCCTCACCATTTAGGCAAAGTAGCAGGAGGGTATATTATGCAGCTTCTCAAACTCTACCTTGAAGAGCTGTGTGGTTTGTATTTTAATAGTCACTTTTTAATCTAAATTTACTTTTTACTCTGCCTGACTTGGTATTTATTTGTTCAGAGTTTCAAGCTCACATTGACTTGGTCCTCCCCTATAGGACCTCTCTATCTGTTGAAAAACTTATCTGAATCTGATTCTTAAACATCTAGTTACTACTTCTGATCTTACAGTACAGTCAGCCAAGCATACCAAGTTACCAAGTTCAATCACACAATATTAAAATGAGTAAGGAGCATGGATACATATCAGCATTAGATACACATGGGTAGAACTTATCATTGTCAAACCTTGTTCTTAAAGCTTAAAAAAATGGTTTAAATTTATTAAAGATCATATCCGACTACTACCATAACAATTGACAGACATCAGGGGCTCCTTCCAGGAGAGTAATCACTAACCAGAGCATTGCCGACGCTCTGGCCATGGATTCCTGGGTTTTTAAACTCCTAACATCACTGTCCATAAAGTGAAAGTGACATCAAGGGCTTTCCCAAGTCAGGAGTTCCCGGCCAGTGAGTGCTTGCGATGCTCTGGCCGGGGACTCCAGAGTTTAAAGCAAAATATGGATATTTAAAGCCATATATGCACAGTAAAGTGAGAGGCTTTCTCTACAAGCGTAATTCCCGGCCACAGCGCTGCCAACGCTCCGACTTGGAATTCTCACATTACAAAGCCCCTAATGTCACTGTCTATGTACAGACAGTAACATCAAGGGATCCTCCAGGAGCAGAATCCATATATGGACAGAGACGTCAGGGGCTCCCTCCAGGAGTGGAATCCCCAGCCAGTGCAATGCCAGTGTTCTGGCCTAGGATTTTGGCATCTTAAAGCTCCTAACGTCAGTGTCCATTTATGGACAGTGTTGTCAGGGGCTTCCCTAGGAGCAGAATCCCCAGTCAGAGCGTTGCTAACGTCAGGGGCTTTCCGAGCCTAGTGCTTAAAGTAACGCTGTGCCCGGGGAGTTCAGGTGATATATCCCACTCTATGCCTATACAGCCTTCCGTTGGAGGTATACATAGAGACTTCTCCCAACGCATACCTCTGACGAAAATAAAAAATTGAATGTGAACATACTCCAAGAAGCCCACAGCTCTGAATAAATATGGCGCACCTTGGGTTGTCAGTGCTGCACAAACTGACATCTACACCAGTTAGCATAGATGTCAGCTATAATATCCGCAGGTGTAAATTAAATATGTCATGCAGGAGATCTGCTCTCCCGCTGGTCCCGACTTACTAGCTGAAAAGACGCGAAAACAGCATAATGTCTCAAAAAGCTAAAATTTTTACTCAAAACGGGCATGCGCCAAAATTTCCCATTACATTACTTTACAATATCATGTATTATAAAGACATTTACTTTTGAGCTACTTTGACTAAATCGTTAGCAAATGGAAAAAAAAAAACACCAAGGAAAAAAATTTAATTAAAAAACTACGGCCTCCTCCATTTCCCCTCTAGCCGTCCTTTCCATCTCCAAAATGGTGTGTTTTCTGCCATTTTAGGTAGAAAAATTTCTATTTGCTCACCATTTAGGCAAAGTAGCAGGAGGGTATATTATGCAGCTTCTCAAACTCTACCTTGAAGAGCTGTGTGGTTTGTATTTTAATAGTAACTTTTTAATCTAAATTAACTTTTTACTCTGCCTGACTTGGTATTTATTTGTTCAGAGTTTCAAGCTCACATTGACTTGGTCCTCCCCTATAGGACCTCTCTATCTGTTGAACTAAGTATCATTACTAAAACTTATCTGAATCTGATTCTTAAACATCTAGTTACTACTTCTGATCATACAGTACAGTCAGCCAAGCATACCAAGTTACCAAGTTCAATCACACAATATTAAAATGAGTAAGGAGCATGGATACATATCAGCATTAGATACACATGGGTAGAACTTATCATTGTCAAACCTTGTTCTTAAAGCTTAAAAAAATGGTTTCAATTTATTAAAGATCATATCCGACTACTACCATAACAATTGACAGACATCAGGGGCTCCTTCCAGGAGAGTAATCACTAACCAGAGCATTGCCGACGCTCTGGCCATGGATTCCTGGGTTTTTAAACTCCTAACATCACTGTCCATATAGTGAAAGTGACATCAAGGGCTTTCCCAAGTCAGGAGTTCCCGGCCAGTGAGTGCTTGCGATGCTCTGGCCGGGGACTCCAGAGTTTAAAGCAAAATATGGATATTTAAAGCCATATATGCACAGTAAAGTGAGAGGCTTTCTCTACAAGCGTAATTCCCGGCCACAGTGCTGCCAACGCTCCGACTTGGAATTCTCACATTACAAAGCCCCTAATGTCACTGTCTATGTACAGACAGTAACATCAAGGGATCCTCCAGGAGCAGAATCCATATATGGACAGTGACGTCAGGGGCTCCCTCCAGGAGTGGAATCCCCAGCCAGTGCAATGCCAGTGTTCTGGCCTAGTATTTTGGCATCTTAAAGCTCCTAACGTCAGTGTCCATTTATGGACAGTGTTGTCAGGGGCTTCCCTAGGAGCAGAATCCCCAGTCAGAGCGTTGCTAACGTCAGGGGCTTTCTGAGCCTAGTGCTTAAAGTAACGCTGTGCCCGGGGAGTTCAGGTTATATATCACACTCTATGCCTATACAGCCTTCCGTTGGAGGTATACGTAGAGACTTCTCCCGACGCATACCTCTGCCGAAAAGAAAAAATTGAATGTGAACATACTCTAAGAAGCCCAAAGCTCTGAATAAATATGGGGCAACTTGGGTTGTCAGTGCTGCACAAACTGACATCTACACCAGTTAGCATAGATGTCAGCTATAATATCCGCAGGTGTAAATTAAATATGTCATGCAGGAGATCTGCTCTCCCGCTGGTCCCGACTTACTAGCTGAAAAGACGCGAAAACAGCATAATGTCTCAAAAAGCTACAATTTTTACTCAGAACGGGCATGCGCCAAAATTTCCCATTACATTACTTTACAATATCATGTATTATAAAGACATTTACTTTTGAGCTACTTTGACTAAATCGTTAGCAAATGGAAAAAAAAAACACCAAGGAAAAAAATGTAATTAAAAAACTACGGCCTCCTCCATTTCCCCTCTAGCCGTCCTTTCCATCTCCAAAATGGTGTGTTTTCTGCCATTTTAGGTAGAAACATTTCTATTTGCTCACCATTTAGGCAAAGTAGCAGGAGGGTATATTATGCAGCTTCTCAAACTCTACCTTGAAGAGCTGTGTGGTTTGTATTTTAATAGTCACTTTTTAATCTAAATTTACTTTTTACTCTGCCTGACTTGGTATTTATTTGTTCAGAGTTTCAAGCTCACATTGACTTGGTCCTCCCCTATAGGACCTCTCTATCTGTTGAAAAACTTATCTGAATCTGATTCTTAAACATCTAGTTACTACTTCTGATCTTACAGTACAGTCAGCCAAGCATACCAAGTTACCAAGTTCAATCACACAATATTAAAATGAGTAAGGAGCATGGATACATATCAGCATTAGATACACATGGGTAGAACTTATCATTGTCAAACCTTGTTCTTAAAGCTTAAAAAAATGGTTTCAATTTATTAAAGATCATATCCGACTACTACCATAACAATTGACAGACATCAGGGGCTCCTTCCAGGAGAGTAATCACTAACCAGAGCATTGCCGACGCTCTGGCCATGGATTCCTGGGTTTTTAAACTCCTAACATCACTGTCCATATAGTGAAAGTGACATCAAGGGCTTTCCCAAGTCAGGAGTTCCCGGCCAGTGAGTGCTTGCGATGCTCTGGCCGGGGACTCCAGAGTTTAAAGCCAAATAAGGATATTTAAAGCCATATATGCACAGTAAAGTGAGAGGCTTTCTCTACAAGCGTAATTCCCGGCCACAGCACTGCCAACGCTCCGACTTGGAATTCTCACATTACAAAGCCCCTAATGTCACTGTCTATATACAGACAGTAACATCAAGGGATCCTCCAGGAGCAGAATCCATATATGGACAGTGACGTCAGGGGCTCCCTCCAGGAGTGGAATCCCCACCCAGTGCAATGCCAGTGTTCTGGCCTAGGATTTTGACATCTTAAAGCTCCTAACGTCAGTGTCCATTTATGGACAGTGTTGTCAGGGGCTTCCTAGGAGCAGAATCCCCAGTCAGAGCGTTGCTAACGTCCGGGGCTTTCCGAGCCTAGTGCTTAAAGTAACGCTGTGCCCGGGGAGTTCAGGTGATATATCCCACTCTATGCCTATACAGCCTTCCATTGGAGGTATACGTAGAGACTTCTCCCAACGCATACCTCTGACGAAAAGAAAAAATTGAATGTGAACATACTCCAAGAAGCCCACAGCTCTGAATAAATATGGCACAACTTGGGTTGTCAGTGCTGCACAAACTGACATCTACACCAGTTAGCATAGATGTCAGCTATAATATCCGCAGGTGTAAATTAAATATGTCATGCAGGAGATCTGCTCTCCCGCTGGTCCCGACTTACTAGCTGAAAAGACGCGAAAACAGCATAATGTCTCAAAAAGCTAAAATTTTTACTCAAAACGGGCATGCGCCAAAATTTCCCATTACATTACTTTACAATATCATGTATTATAAAGACATTTACTTTTGAGCTACTTTGACTAAATCGTTAGCAAATGGAAGAAAAAAAAACACCAAGGAAAAAAATGTAATTAAAAAACTACGGCCTCCTCCATTTCCCCTCTAGCCGTCCTTTCCATCTCCAAAATGGTGTGTTTTCTGCCATTTTAGGTAGAAAAATTTCTATTTGCTCACCATTTAGGCAAAGTAGCAGGAGGGTATATTATGCAGCTTCTCAAACTCTACCTTGAAGAGCTGTGTGGTTTGTATTTTAATAGTAACTTTTTAATCTAAATTTACTTTTTACTCTGCCTGACTTGGTATTTATTTGTTCAGAGTTTCAAGCTCACATTGACTTGGTCCTCCCCTATAGGACCTCTCTATCTGTTGAACTAAGTATCATTACTAAAACTTATCTGAATCTGATTCTTAAACATCTAGTTACTACTTCTGATCATACAGTACAGTCAGCCAAGCCTACCAAGTTACCAAGTTCAATCACACAATATTAAAATGAGTAAGGAGCATGGATACATATCAGCATTAGATACACATGGGTAGAACTTATCATTGTCAAACCTTGTTCTTAAAGCTTAAAAAAATGGTTTAAATTTATTAAAGATCATATCCGACTACTACCATAACAATTGACAGACATCAGGGGCTCCTTCCAGGAGAGTAATCACTAACCAGAGCATTGCCGACGCTCTGGCCATGGATTCCTGGGTTTTTAAACTCCTAACATCACTGTCCATATAGTGAAAGTGACATCAAGGGCTTTCCCAAGTCAGGAGTTACCGGCCAGTGAGTGCTTGCGATGCTCTGGCCGGGGACTCCAGAGTTTAAAGCCAAATATGGATATTTAAAGCCATATATGCACAGTAAAGTGAGAGGCTTTCTCTACAAGCGTAATTCCCGGCCACAGCGCTGCCAACGCTCCGACTTGGAATTCTCACATTACAAAGCCCCTAATGTCACTGTCTATGTAAAGACAGTAACATCAAGGGATCCTCCAGGAGCAGAATCCATATATGGACAGTGACGTCAGGGGCTCCCTCCAGGAGTGGAATCCCCAGCCAGTGCAATGCCAGTGTTCTGGCCTAGGATTTTGGCATCTTAAAGCTCCTAACGTCAGTGTCCATTTATGGACAGTGTTGTCAGGGGCTTCCCTAGGAGCAGAGTCCCCTGTCAGAGCGTTGCTACCATCAGGGGCTTTCCGAGCCTAGTGCTTAAAGTAACGCTGTGCCCGGGGAGTTCAGGTGATATATCACACTCTATGCCTATACAGCGTTCTGTTGGAGGTATACATAGAGACTTCTCCCAACGCATACCTCTGACGAAAAGAAAAAATTGAATGTGAACATAATCCAAGAAGCCCAAAGCTCTGAATAAATATGGCGCAACTTGGGTTGTCAGTGCTGCACAAACTGACATCTACACCAGTTAGCATAGATGTCAGCTATAATATCCGCAGGTGTAAATTAAATATGTCATGCAGGAGATCTGCTCTCCCGCTGGTCCCGACTTACTAGCTGAAAAGACGCGAAAACAGCATAATGTCTCAAAAAGCTAAAATTTTTACTCAAAACGGGCATGCGCCAAAATTTCCCATTACATTACTTTACAATATCATGTATTATAAAGACATTTACTTTTGAGCTACTTTGACTAAATCGTTAGCAAATGGAAAAAAAAAAACACCAAGGAAAAAAATGTAATTAAAAAACTACGGCCTCCTCCATTTCCCCTCTAGCCGTCCTTTCCATCTCCAAAATGGTGTGTTTTCTGCCATTTTAGGTAGAAAAATTTCTATTTGCTCACCATTTAGGCAAAGTAGCAGGAGGGTATATTATGCAGCTTCTCAAACTCTACCTTGAAGAGCTGTGTGGTTTGTATTTTAATAGTAACTTTTTAATCTAAATTAACTTTTTACTCTGCCTGACTTGGTATTTATTTGTTCAGAGTTTCAAGCTCACATTGACTTGGTCCTCCCCTATAGGACCTCTCTATCTGTTGAAAAACTTATCTGAATCTGATTCTTAAACATCTAGTTACTACTTCTGATCTTACAGTACAGTCAGCCAAGCATACCAAGTTACCAAGTTCAATCACACAATATTAAAATGAGTAAGGAGCATGGATACATATCAGCATTAGATACACATGGGTAGAACTTATCATTGTCAAACCTTGTTCTTAAAGCTTAAAAAAATGGTTTCAATTTATTAAAGATCATATCCGACTACTACCATAACAATTGACAGACATCAGGGGCTCCTTCCAGGAGAGTAATCACTAACCAGAGCATTGCCGACGCTCTGGCCATGGATTCCTGGGTTTTTAAACTCCTAACATCACTGTCCATATAGTGAAAGTGACATCAAGGGCTTTCCCAAGTCAGGAGTTACCGGCCAGTGAGTGCTTGCGATGCTCTGGCCGGGGACTCCAGAGTTTAAAGCCAAATATGGATATTTAAAGCCATATATGCACAGTAAAGTGAGAGGCTTTCTCTACAAGCGTAATTCCCGGCCACAGCGCTGCCAACGCTCCGACTTGGAATTCTCACATTACAAAGCCCCTAATGTCACTGTCTATGTAAAGACAGTAACATCAAGGGATCCTCCAGGAGCAGAATCCATATATGGACAGTGACGTCAGGGGCTCCCTCCAGGAGTGGAATCCCCAGCCAGTGCAATGCCAGTGTTCTGGCCTAGGATTTTGGCATCTTAAAGCTCCTAACGTCAGTGTCCATTTATGGACAGTGTTGTCAGGGGCTTCCCTAGGAGCAGAGTCCCCTGTCAGAGCGTTGCTACCATCAGGGGCTTTCCGAGCCTAGTGCTTAAAGTAACGCTGTGCCCGGGGAGTTCAGGTGATATATCACACTCTATGCCTATACAGCGTTCTGTTGGAGGTATACATAGAGACTTCTCCCAACGCATACCTCTGACGAAAAGAAAAAATTGAATGTGAACATAATCCAAGAAGCCCAAAGCTCTGAATAAATATGGCGCAACTTGGGTTGTCAGTGCTGCACAAACTGACATCTACACCAGTTAGCATAGATGTCAGCTATAATATCCGCAGGTGTAAATTAAATATGTCATGCAGGAGATCTGCTCTCCCGCTGGTCCCGACTTACTAGCTGAAAAGACGCGAAAACAGCATAATGTCTCAAAAAGCTAAAATTTTTACTCAAAACGGGCATGCGCCAAAATTTCCCATTACATTACTTTACAATATCATGTATTATAAAGACATTTACTTTTGAGCTACTTTGACTAAATCGTTAGCAAATGGAAAAAAAAAAACACCAAGGAAAAAAATGTAATTAAAAAACTACGGCCTCCTCCATTTCCCCTCTAGCCGTCCTTTCCATCTCCAAAATGGTGTGTTTTCTGCCATTTTAGGTAGAAAAATTTCTATTTGCTCACCATTTAGGCAAAGTAGCAGGAGGGTATATTATGCAGCTTCTCAAACTCTACCTTGAAGAGCTGTGTGGTTTGTATTTTAATAGTAACTTTTTAATCTAAATTAACTTTTTACTCTGCCTGACTTGGTATTTATTTGTTCAGAGTTTCAAGCTCACATTGACTTGGTCCTCCACTATAGGACCTCTCTATCTGTTGAACTAAGTATCATTACTAAAACTTATCTGAATCTGATTCTTGAACATCTAGTTACTACTTCTGATCATACAGTACAGTCAGCCAAGCATACCAAGTTACCAAGTTCAATCACACAATATTAAAATGAGTAAGGAGCATGGATACATATCAGCATTAGATACACATGGGTAGAACTTATCATTGTCAAACCTTGTTCTTAAAGCTTTAAAAAATGGTTTAAATTTATTAAAGGTCATATCCGACTACTACCATAACAATTGACAGACATCAGGGGCTCCTTCCAGGAGAGTAATCACTAACCAGAGCATTGCCGACGCTCTGGCCATGGATTCCTGGGTTTTTAAACTCCTAACATCACTGTCCATATAGTGAAAGTGACATCAAGGGCTTTCCCAAGTCAGGAGTTCCCGGCCAGTGAGTGCTTGCGATGCTCTGGCCGGGGACTCCAGAGTTTAAAGCCAAATATGGATATTTAAAGCCATATATGCACAGTAAAGTTAGAGGCTTTCTCTACAAGCGTAATTCCCGGCCACAGCGCTGCCAATGCTCGGACTTGGAATTCTCACATTACAAAGCCCCTAATGTCACTGTCTATGTACAGACAGTAACATCAAGGGATTCTCCAGGAGCAGAATCCATATATGAACAGTGACGTCAGGGGCTCCCTCCAGGAGTGGAATCCCCAGCCAGTGCAATGCCAGTGTTCTGGCCTAGGATTTTGGCATCTTAAAGCTCCTAACGTCAGTGTCCATTTATGGACAGTGTTGTCAGGGGCTTCCCTAGGAGCAGAATCCCCAGTCAGAGCGTTGCTAACGTCAGGGGCTTTCAGAGCCTAGTGCTTAAAGTAACGCTGTGCCCGGGGAGTTCAGGTGATATATCCCACTCTATGCCTATACAACCTTCCGTTGGAGGTATACGTAGAGACTTCTCCCAACGCATACCTCTGATGAAAAGAAAAAATTGAATGTGAACATACTCCAAGAAGCCCACAGCTCTGAATAAATATGGCGCAACTTGGGTTGTCAGTGCTGCACAAACTGACATCTACACCAGTTAGCATAGATGTCAGCTATAATATCCGCAGGTGTAAATTAAATATGTCATGCAGGAGATCTGCTCTCCCGCTGGTCCCGACTTACTAGCTGAAAAGACGCGAAAACAGCATAATGTCTCAAAAAGCTAAAATTTTTACTCAAAACGGGCATGCGCCAAAATTTCCCATTACATTACTTTACAATATCATGTATTATAAAGAAATTTACTTTTGAGCTACTTTGACTAAATCGTTAGCAAATGGGAAAAAAAAAACACCAAGGAAAAAAATGTAATTAAAAAACTACGGCCTCCTCCATTTCCCCTCTAGCCGTCCTTTCCATCTCCAAAATGGTGTGTTTTCTGCCATTTTAGGTAGAAAAATTTCTATATGCTCACCATTTAGGCAAAGTAGCAGGAGGGTATAAAATGCAGCTTCTCAAACTCTACCTTGAAGAGCTGTGTGGTTTGTATTTTAATAGTAACTTTTTAATCTAAATGTACTTTTTACTCTGCCTGACTTGGTATTTATTTGTTCAGAGTTTCAAGCTCACATTGACTTGGTCCTCCCCTATAGGACCTCTCTATCTGTTGAACTAAGTATCATTACTAAAACTTATCTGAATCTGATTCTTAAACATCTAGTTACTACTTCTGATCATACAGTACAGTCAGCCAAGCATACCAAGTTACCAAGTTCAATCACACAATATTAAAATGAGTAAGGAGCATGGATACATATCAGCATTAGATACACATGGGTAGAACTTATCATTGTCAAACCTTGTTCTTAAAGCTTAAAAAAATTGTTTACATTTATTAAAGATCATATCCGACTACTACCATAACAATTGACAGACATCAGGGGCTCCTTCCAGGAGAGTAATCACTAAACAGAGCATTGCCGACGCTCTGGCCATGGATTCCTGGGTTTTTAAACTCCTAACATCACTGTCCATATAGTGAAAGTGACATCAAGGGCTTTCCCAAGTCAGGATTTCCCGGCCAGTGAGTGCTTGCGATGCTCTGGCCGGGGACTCCAGAGTTTAAAGAAAAAAATATGGATATTTAAAGCCATATATGCACAGTAAAGTGAGAGGCTTTCTCTACAAGCGTAATTCCCGGCCACAGCGCTGCCAACGCTCCGACTTGGAATTCTCACATTACAAAGCCCCTAATGTCACTGTCTATGTACAGACAGTAACATCAAGGGATCCTCCAGGAGCGGAATCTATATATGGACAGTGACGTCAGGGGCTCCCTCCAGGAGTGGAATCCACAGCCAGTGCAATGCCAGTGTTCTGGCCTAGGATTTTGGCATCTTAAAGCTCCTAACGTCAGTGTCCATTTATGGACAGTGTTGTCAGGGGCTTCCCTAGGAGCAGAATCCCCAGTCAGAGCGTTGCTAACGTCAGGGGCTTTCAGAGCCTAGTGCTTAAAGTAACGCTGTGCCCGGGGAGTTCAGGTGATATATCCCACTCTATGCCTATACAGCCTTCCGTTGGAGGTATACGTAGAGACTTCTCCCAACGCATACCTCTGACGAAAAGAAAAAATTGAATGTGAACATACTCCAAGAAGCCCACAGCTGTGAATAAATATGGCGCAACTTGGGTTGTCAGTGCTGCACAAACTGACATCTACACCAGTTAGCATAGATGTCAGCTATAATATCCGCAGGTGTAAATTAAATATGTCATGCAGGAGATCTGCTCTCCCGCTGGTCCCGACTTACTAGCTGAAAAGACGCGAAAACAGCATAATGTCTCAAAAAGCTAAAATTTTTACTCAAAACGGGCATGCGCCAAAATTTCTCATTACATTACTTTACAATATCATGTATTATAAAGACATTTACTTTTGAGCTACTTTGACTAAATCGTTAGCAAATGGGAAGAAAAAAAACACCAAGGAAAAAAATTTAATTAAAAAACTACGGCCTCCTCCATTTCCCCTCTAGCCGTCCTTTCCATCTCCAAAATGGTGTGTTTTCTGCCATTTTAGGTAGAAAAATTTATATTTGCTCACCATTTAGGCAAAGTAGCAGGAGGGTATATTATGCAGCTTCTCAAACTCTACCTTGAAGAGCTGTGTGGTTTGTATTTTAATAGTAACTTTGTAATCTAAATGTACTTTTTACTCTGCCTGACTTGGTATTTATTTGTTCAGAGTTTCAAGCTCACATTGACTTGGTCCTCCCCTATAGGACCTCTCTATCTGTTGAACTAAGTATCATTACTAAAACTTATCTGAATCTGATTCTTGAACATCTAGTTACTACTTCTGATCATACAGTACAGTCAGCCAAGAATACCAAGTTACCAAGTTCAATCACACAATATTAAAATGAGTAAGGAGCATGGATACATATCAGCATTAGATACACATGGGTAGAACTTATCATTGTCAAACCTTGTTCTTAAAGCTTTAAAAAATGGTTTAAATTTATTAAAGGTCATATCCGACTACTACCATAACAATTGACAGACATCAGGGGCTCCTTCCAGGAGAGCAATCACTAACTAGAGCATTGCCAACGCTCTGGCCATGGATTCCTGGGTTTTTAAACTCTTAACATCACTGTCCATATAGTGAAAGTGACATCAAGGGCTTTCCCAAGTCAGGAGTTCCCGGCCAGTGAGTGCTTGCGATGCTCTGGCCGGGGACTCCAGAGTTTAAAGAAAAAAATATGGATATTTAAAGCCATATATGCACAGTAAAGTGAGAGGCTTTCTCTACAAGCGTAATTCCCGGCCACAGCGCTGCCAACGCTCCGACTTGGAATTCTCACATTACAAAGCCCCTAATGTCACTGTCTATGTACAGACAGTAACATCAAGGGATCCTCCAAGAGAAGAATCCATATATGGACAGTGACGTCAGGGGCTCCCTCCAGGAGTGGAATCCCCAGCCAGTGCAATGCCAGTGTTCTGGCCTAGGATTTTGGCATCTTAAAGCTCCTAAAGTCAGTGTCCATTTATGGACAGTGTTGTCAGGGGCTTCCCTAGGAGCAGAATCCCCAGTCAGAGCGTTGCTAACGTCAGGGGCTTTCCGAGCCTAGTGCTTAAAGTAACGCTGTGCCCGGAGAGTTCAGGTGATATATCCCACTCTATGCCTATACAGCCTTCCATTGGAGGTATACGTAGAGACTTCTCCCAACGCATAACTCTGACGAAAAGAAAAAATTGAATGTGAACATACTCCAAGAAGCCCACAGCTCTGAATAAATATGGCGCAACTTGGGTTGTCAGTGCTGCACAAACTGACATCTACACCAGTTAGCATAGATGTCAGCTATAATATCCGCAGGTGTAAATTAAATATGTCATGCAGGAGATCTGCTCTCCCGCTGGTCCCGACTTACTAGCTGAAAAGACGCGAAAACAGCATAATGTCTCAAAAAGCTAACATTTTTACTCAAAACGGGCATGCGCCAAAATTCCCCATTACATTACTTTACAATATCATGTATTATAAAGACATTTACTTTTGAGCTACTTTGACTAAATCGTTAGCAAACGGAAAAAAAAAAACACCAAGGAAAAAAGATGTAATTAAAAAACTACGGCCTCCTCCATTTCCCCTCTAGCCGTCCTTTCCATCTCCAAAATGGTGTGTTTTCTGCCATTTTAGGTAGACAAATTTGTATTTGCTCACCATTTAGGCAAAGTAGCAGGAGGGTATATTATGCAGCTTCTCAAACTCTACCTTGAAGAGCTGTGTGGTTTGTATTTTAATAGTAACTTTTTAATCTAAATTTACTTTCTACTCTGCCTGACTTGGTATTTATTTGTTCAGAGTTTCAAGCTCACATTGACTTGGTCCTCCCCTATAGGACCTCTCTATCTGTTGAACTAAGTATCATTACTAAAACTTATCTGAATCTGATTCTTGAACATCTAGTTACTACTTCTGATCATACAGTACAGTCAGCCAAGAATACCAAGTTACCAAGTTCAATCACACAATATTAAAATGAGTAAGGAGCATGGATACATATCAGCATTAGATACACATGGGTAGAACTTATCATTGTCAAACCTTGTTCTTAAAGCTTTAAAAAATGGTTTAAATTTATTAAAGGTCATATCCGACTACTACCATAACAATTGACAGACATCAGGGGCTCCTTCCAGGAGAGTAATGACTAACCAGAGCATTGCCGACGCTCTGGCCATGGATTCCTGGGTTTTTAAACTCTTAACATCACTGTCCATATAGTGAAAGTGACATCAAGGGCTTTCCCAAGTCAGGAGTTCCCGGCCAGTGAGTGCTTGCGATGCTCTGGCCGGGGACTCCAGAGTTTAAAGCCAAATATGGATATTTAAAGCCATATATGCACAGTAAAGTGAGAGGCTTTCTCTACAAGCGTAATTCCCGGCCACAGCGCTGCCAACGCTCCGACTTGGAATTCTCACATTACAAAGCCCCTAATGTCACTGTCTATGTACAGACAGTAACATCAAGGGATCCTCCAGGAGCAGAATCCATATATGGACAGTGACGTCAGGGGCTCCCTCCAGGAGTGGAATCCCCAGCCAGTGCAATGCCAGTGTTCTGGCCTAGGATTTTGGCATCTTAAAGCTCCTAAAGTCAGTGTCCATTTATGGACAGTGTTGTCAGGGGCTTCCCTAGGAGCAGAATCCCCAGTCAGAGCGTTGCTAACGTCAGGGGCTTTCCGAGCCTAGTGCTTAAAGTAACGCTGTGCCCGGGGAGTTCAGGTGATATATCCCACTCTATGCCTATACAGCCTTCCATTGGAGGTATACGTAGAGACTTCTCCCAACGCATAACTCTGACGAAAAGAAAAAATTGAATGTGAACATACTCCAAGAAGCCCACAGCTCTGAATAAATATGGCGCAACTTGGGTTGTCAGTGCTGCACAAACTGACATCTACACCAGTTAGCATAGATGTCAGCTATAATATCCGCAGGTGTAAATTAAATATGTCATGCAGGAGATCTGCTCTCCCGCTGGTCCCGACTTACTAGCTGAAAAGTCGCGAAAACAGCATAATGTCTCAAAAAGCTAACATTTTTACTCAAAACGGGCATGCGCCAAAATTCCCCATTACATTACTTTACAATATCATGTATTATAAAGACATTTACTTTTGAGCTACTTTGACTAAATCGTTAGCAAACGGAAAAAAAAAACACCAAGGAAAAAGATGTAATTAAAAAACTACGGCCTCCTCCATTTCCCCTCTAGCCGTCCTTTCCATCTCCAAAATGGTGTGTTTTCTGCCATTTTAGGTAGACAAATTTGTATTTGCTCACCATTTAGGCAAAGTAGCAGGAGGGTATATTATGCAGCTTCTCAAACTCTACCTTGAAGAGCTGTGTGGTTTGCATTTTAATAGTAACTTTTTAATCTAAATGTACTTTTTACTCTGCCTGACTTGGTATTTATTTGTTCAGAGTTTCAAGCTCACATTTACTTGGTCCTCCCCTATAGGACCTCTCTATCTGTTGAACTAAGTATCATTACTAAAACTTATCTGAATCTGATTCTTGAACATCTAGTTACTACTTCTGATCATACAGTACAGTCAGCCAAGCATACCAAGTTACCAAGTTCAATCACACAATATTAAAATGAGTAAGGAGCATGGATACATATCAGCATTAAATACACATGGGTAGAACTTATCATTGTCAAACCTTGTTCTTAAAGCTTAAAAAAATGGTTTAAATTTATTAAAGATCATATCCGACTACTACCATAACAATTGACAGACATCAGGGGCTCCTTCCAGGAGAGTAATCACTAACCAGAGCATTGCCGACGCTCTGGCCATGGATTCCTGGGTTTTTAAACTCCTAACATCACTGTCCATTTAGTGAAAGTGACATCAAGGGCTTTTCCAAGTCAGGAGTTCCCGGCCAGTGAGTGTTTGCGATGCTCTGGCCGGGGACTCCAGAGTTTAAAGCCAAATATGGATATTTAAAGCCATATATGCACAGTAAAGTGAGAGGCGTTCTCTACAAGCGTAATTCCCGGCCACAGCGCTGCCAACGCTCCGACTTGGAATTCTCACATTACAAAGCCCCTAATGTCACTGTCTATGTACAGACAGTAACATCAAGGGATCCTCCAGGAGCAGAATCCATATATGGACAGTGACGTCAGGGGCTCCCTCCAGGAGTGGAATCCCCAGCTAGTGCAATGCCAGTGTTCTGGCCTAGGATTTTGGCATCTTAAAGCTCCTAACGTCAGTGTCCATTTATGGACAGTGTTGTCAGGGGCTTCCCTAGGAGCAGAATCCCCAGTCAGAGCGTTGCTAACGTCAGGGGCTTTCCGAGCCTAGTGCTTAAAGTAACGCTGTGACCGGGGAGTTCAGGTGATATATCCCACTCTATGCCTATACAGCCTTCTGTTGGAGGTATGCATAGAGACTTCTCCCAACGCATACCTCTGACGAAAATAAAAAATTGAATGTGAACATACTCCAAGAACCCCACAGCTCTGAATAAATATGGCGCACCTTGGGTTGTCAGTGCTGCACAAACTGACATCTACATCAGTTAGCATAGATGTCAGCTATAATATCCGCAGGTGTAAATTAAATATGTCATGCAGGAGATCTGCTCTCCCGCTGGTCCCGACTTACTAGCTGAAAAGACGTGAAAACAGCATAATGTCTCAAAAAGCTAAAATTTTTACTCAAAACGGGCATGCGCCAAAATTTCTCATTACATTACTTTACAATATCATGTATTATAAAGACATTTACTTTTGAGCTACTTTGACTAAATCGTTAGCAAATGGGAAGAAAAAAAACACCAAGGAAAAAAATTTAATTAAAAAACTACGGCCTCCTCCATTTCCCCTCTAGCCGTCCTTTCCATCTCCAAAATGGTGTGTTTTCTGCCATTTTAGGTAGAAAAATTTCTATTTGCTCACCATTTAGGCAAAGTAGCAGGAGGGTATATTATGCAGCTTCTCAAACTCTACCTTGAAGAGCTGTGTGGTTTGTATTTTAATAGTAACTTTTTAACCCCTTAAGGACACAGCCTGTTTTGGCCTTAAGGACACAGCCTATTTTTTCAAATCTGACATGTGTTACTTTATGTTGTAATAACTCCGGAATGCTTTTAACTAGCCAAGCGATTCTGAGATTGTTTTCTCGTGACACATTGGACTTTATGATACTGAAAAAATTTTGTCGTTAAATTCAATATTTATTTGTAAAAAACACCAAAATTTAGAGAAAATTTGCATTTTTCTAAATTGTAATGTATCTGCTTGTAAAACAGATAGTTATACCACACAAAATAGTTACTAGTTAACATTTCCTATATGTCTACTTTATGTTTGCATTGTTTTTTGAACGTGCTTTTATTTTTCTAGGACGTTACAAGGCTTATAACTTTAGCAGCAATTTATCATATTTTCAAGAAAATTTCAAAAGGCTATTTTTTCAGGGACCAGTTCAGTTCTGAAGTGGCTTTGAGGGCCTTATATATTAGAAACCCCCTATAAACACCCCATTTTAAAAACTGCACCCCTTAAAGTACTCAAAACAGCATTCAGAAATTATTTGAACCCTTTAGGCATTTCACAAGAAATAAAGCAAAGTAGAGGTGAAATTTACAAATTTCAATTTTTTTTTACTAAATTCATTTGTAATACAGTTTTTTCTGTAACACAGAAGGTTTTACCCGAGAAATGTAACTCAATATTTATTGCCCAGATTCTGCAATTTTTAGAAATATCCCACATGTGGTCCTAGTGCGGTAAAGGACCGAAACACTGGCCTCAGAAGCAAAGGAGCACCTGGTGGATTTTGGGGCCTCTATTTTATTAGAATATATTTTAGGCACCATGTCAGGTTTGAAGAGGTCTTGTGGTGCCAAAACAACGGAAACCCCCCAAAAGTGACCTGATTTTGGAAACTACACCCCTGAAGGAATTTTTCTAGGGGTATAGTTAGCATTTTTAGCCCACAGGTTTTTTGCTAAATTTATTGGAACTTGTCTGTGAAAATGAAAATCTACTTTTTTTCTGAAAAAACATACGATGTTTTCGTTTTTACAAGGAATAAAGGAGAAAAAGCACCCCAACATTTGTAAAGCAATGTCTCCCGATTACGGCAATACCCCATATGTGGTAATAAACTGCTTTTTGGACCCACGGCAGGGCTCAGAAGGGAACTAGGGCCATTTGGATTTTGGAGCGCAGATTTTGCTGGAATGGTTTTCGGGGCCATGTCGTGTTTGCAAAGCCCTGGAGGGACCATAACAGTGGAAACTCCCCAAAAGTGACCCCATTTTGGAAACTACACCCCTCAAGGATTTTTTCAAGAGGTATATTTAGCATTTTTAGCCCACAGATTTTTTGCTAAATTTATTGGAACTGGTCTGTGAAAATGAAAATCTACTTTTTTTCTGGAAAAACATACAATGTTTTAGATTTTACAAGGAATAAAGGAGAAAAAGCACCCCAACATTTGTAAAGCAATGTCTCCCGATTACGGCAATACCCCATATGTGGTAATAAACTGCTGTTTGGACCCACAGCGGGGCTCAGAAGGGAAGGAGGGCCATTTGGATTTTGGAGCGCAGATTTTGCTGGAATGGTTTTCGGTGCCATGCCGTGTTTGCAAAGCCCTGAAGGGACCATAACAGTGGAAACTCCCCAAAAGTGACCCCATTTTGGAAACTACACCCCTCAAGGAATTTTTCTTGGGGTATAGTTAGCATTTGGACCCTACACGGTTTTTGCTGAATCTATGGGAATTATGCCGTGAAATTGAAAATCTAAATTTTTTCTAATAAAATGTCGTTTTAGCTCAGATTTTTTCATTTTTACAACAGATAAAGGAGAAAACACACCCCAATATTTGTAAAGCAAACTCTTCTGAGCACAGCAATACCCCATATGTGGTAATAAACTGCTGTTTGGACACATGGCGGAAGTTAGAAAGGACGGATCGCCATTTGACTTTTGGAGCTCAAGTTTTGCTGGAATGGTTTGCGGCCCCATGTCACATTTGAAAAGCCACTGAGGGGCCAAAATACTGCAAACCCGGCAAAAGTGACCCCATTTGGTAAACTACACCCCTCAAGGCATTTATCATTTGCCTGGACATATGACGGCTTAGGAGTGAAAGGCGCATGTGAGACCAATTTTGGTGATTTTCGCAGCATTAGCCCACAACGGCAGGGCTCTGGGGTCAAATAGTAAAACAAACCCCCAAGTAGTGACCCCCATTTTGGAAACTGCACCCCTGAAGGCATTTTATTAACGGGTGTAGTGAGCATTTTGACCACACAGGTTTTTTTTTTTTCTATTAGAAATGAATGCTCAGTGGATGGTGCAAAGTGAAAATTGCAAATTTCCACAGGTATGTGCCATTTTAGTGCACAATATTTTGTGCCCAGTTCGTGCCACTGAAGACAAATACCTCAAACTGTTAAGCGGGTTCTCCCGGGTATGGCGATGCCATATATGTGGACGTACACTGCTGCTTGGGCACGCTGCAGGGCGCACCATTTGGCTTTTGGAGCGTGGATTTTGCTCGCTAGTTGTTTTGTTTGGGGTATTGCTGGTATTTCAGTTTATGATGTGGGGGCATATGTAAGCTGTGTGGAGAACATCAGGGGTATAATAAGAGAGTATAATAATGCGGTAAATAAATAATAATCCGAAGACGTGGCCGGTGTTGCACTGATAAATGGCGCCCGATATTATCTGCTTTTGGACACTCTGCACATTTTGCATCGCCATATTCTGAGAGCCAAAACGTCTTTATTTTTTTTCCCTGGAGCTGGGTGAGGGCTTATTTGTTGCGGGACAATCTGTAGATCTCATTGGCACCATTTTGGGGTACATGCGATTTTTTGATCACTTTGTATTAAATTTTTTTGGCAAGCAAGGTGACCAAAAACCTGCAATTCTGATGATTTTTATTATTATTTTATTTACGGCGTTCTCCATGCGCTATGAATGACAATTTTACGTTATTCTGCGGGTCGGTATGATTACGGCGATACCATATATATATAGTTTTTCTTAAGTTTTGCAGCGTCTGCACGATAAAATCACTTTTGTTTCAAATAATTTATTTTTGGTGTCACCAGATTCTGAGAGCCATAACATTTTTATTTTTCCGTCAAAAAAGCTGCGGGAGGGCTTGTTTTTTGCGGGACGGGCTGCGTTTTTTAATGGTATAATTTTGGGGTACATGCAATTTTTAGATCCCTTTTTTTATTCTGTTTTGCAAGGGGTAGTGACTAACAAAAAGCGATTCTGGAATAGTTTTTTATTTAATTTTTTTACGGTGTTCACCGTACGGGTAAAATAGCGTGATATTTTTATAGTTTGGGTCGTTACGGACGCGGGGATACCACATATGTGTACTTTTATTTATGTTTTTTGGTTTTTCCTATAATAAAAGACTTATTATAGGAAAAAAAGGCTGTTATAGTGTTTTTTAACATGAAACTTATTTTTTTTTTACTTTTTTACAACATTTTTATTAACTTGTTTTAACTTTTACTTTTGTCCCACTAGGGAACTTGAAGGCATGAAGCCCTGATCGCTATTCTAATACACTGCACTACCTACATAGTGCAGTGTATTAGAGCTGTCAGCTATTCACTGACAGCAAGCCTATTAGGCTTCGCCTCCCGGCGGGGCCTAATAGGCTTCCGTACTAGGAAGCGATTGTTAGGCTATGGTTGCCATAGCAACCATCAGAACACTCGCGGGTGCCGATGGTTGTTATTAGCAACCATAGGGTACGATCTAATCACTTAGATGCAGCGATAGCTGCATCTAAGGGGTTAATCGGCCGGATCGGAGCCTTGCTCCGGTCCTGGCCGTTAGGGCACGATGTCAGCTGTGACAAACAGCTGACACCCGCGCCCGTGGCAACCATCGTGGTTGCCGACAGGGCTACAAGCCACTTCGATGCATCGATCACGTTTATCGATGCATCGAAGGGGTTAATCGGCCGGATCGGAGCCTAGCTCCGGTCCTGGCCGTTGCAGAGGGGCGTCGGGCAGCTGATTCCCGGCGGTGATAACTCTGGCTCAGCTTCTGAGCCAGCGTCATCACATACACACGTCATAGAGCTGTGATTGGTCAGTCTGCTTTGACTGACCAATCACAGCGATCGCCGGCAGGAGACCGCTGTGAATGGTCCCCTGCCGTCTTACTGTGCCGATTAACTGTCATAAACAGTTGACGGCACAGTTCTGTCACCTTGTCCTTTGACAGGGTGACAGTTTTTAGCCAGGACGCACCGGTACGTCCCTGTGCCTTAAAGCACTTCAATGCAGGACGTACCGATACGTCCTGGTGCGCTAAGGGGTTAATCTAAATTTACTTTTTACTCTGCCTGACTTGGTATTTATTTGTTCAGAGTTTCAAGCTCACATTGACTTGGTCCTCCCCTATAGGACCTCTCTATCTGTTGAACTAAGTATCATTACTAAAACTTATCTGAATCTGATTCTTAAACATCTAGTTACTACTTCTGATCATACAGTACAGTCAGCCAAGCATACCAAGTTACCAAGTTCAATCACACAATATTAAAATGAGTAAGGAGCATGGATACATATCAGCATTAGATACACATGGGTAGAACTTATCATTGTCAAACCTGGTTCTTAAAGCTTAAAAAAATGGTTTAAATTTATTAAAGATCATATCCGACTACTACCATAACAATTGACAGACATCAGGGGCTCCTTCCAGGAGAGTAATCACTAACCAGAGCATTGCCGACGCTCTGGCCATGGATTCCTGGGTTTTTAAACTCCTAACATCACTGTCCATATAGTGAAAGTGACATCAAGGGCTTTCCCAAGTCAGGAGTTCCCGGCCAGTGAGTGCTTGCGATGCTCTGGCCGGGGACTCCAGAGTTTAAAGCCAAATATGGATATTTAAAGCCATATATGCACAGTAAAGTGAGAGGCTTTCTCTACAAGCGTAATTCCCGGCCACAGCGCTGCCAACGCTCCGACTTGGAATTCTCACATTACAAAAGCCCCTAATGTCACTGTCTATGTACAGACAGTAACATCAAGAGATCCTCCAGGAGCAGAATCCATATATGGACAGTGACGTCAGGGGCTCCCTCCAGGAGTGGAATCCACAGCCAGTGCAATGCCAGTGTTCTGGCCTAGGATTTTGGCATCTTAAAGCTCCTAACGTCAGTGTCCATTTATGGACAGTGTTGTCAGGGGCTTCCCTAGGAGCAGAATCCCCAGTCAGAGCGTTGCTAACGTCAGGGGCTTTCTGAGCCTAGTGCTTAAAGTAACGCTGTGCCCGGGGAGTTCAGGTGATATATCACACTCTATGCCTATACAGCCTTCCGTTGGAGGTATACGTAGAGACTTCTCCCGACGCATACCTCTGCCGAAAAGAAAAAATTGAATGTGAACATACTCCAAGAAGCCCACAGCTCTGAATAAATATGGCGCACCTTGGGTTGTCAGTGCTGCACAAACTGACATCTACACCAGTTAGCATAGATGTCAGCTATAATATCCGCAGGTGTAAATTAAATATGTCATGCAGGAGATCTGCTCTCCCGCTGGTCCCGACTTACTAGCTGAAAAGACGCGAAAACAGCATAATGTCTCAAAAAGCTAAAATTTTTACTCAAAACGGGCATGCGCCAAAATTTCCCATTACATTACTTTACAATATCATGTATTATAAAGACATTTACTTTTGAGCTACTTTGACTAAATCGTTAGCAAATGGAAAAAAAAAACACCAAGGAAAAAAATGTAATTAAAAAACTACGGCCTCCTCCATTTCCCCTCTAGCCGTCCTTTCCATCTCCAAAATGGTGTGTTTTCTGCCATTTTAGGTAGAAAAATTTATATTTGCTCACCATTTAGGCAAAGTAGCAGGAGGGTATATTATGCAGCTTCTCAAACTCTACCTTGAAGAGCTGTGTGGTTTGTATTTTAATAGTAACTTTTTAATCTAAATTTACTTTTTACTCTGCCTGGCTTGGTATTTATTTATTCAAAGTTTCAAGCTCACATTGACTTGGTCCTCCCCTATAGGACCTCTCTATCTGTTGAACTAAGTATCATTACTAAAACTTATCTGAATCTGATTCTTAAACATCTAGTTACTACTTCTGATCTTACAGTACAGTCAGCCAAGCATACAAAGTTACCAAGTTCAATCACACAATATTAAAATGAGTAAGGAGAATGGATACATATCAGCATTAGATACACATGGGTAGAACTTATCATTGTCAAACCTTGTTCTTAAAGCTTAAAAAAATGGTTTAAATTTATTAAAGATCATATCCGACTACTACCATAACAATTGACAGACATCAGGGGCTCCTTCCAGGAGAGTAATCACTAACCAGAGCATTGCCGACGCTCTGGCCATGGATTCCTGGGTTTTTAAACTCCTAACATCACTGTCCATATAGTGAAAGTGACATCAAGGGCTTTCCCAAGTCAGGAGTTCCCGGCCAGTGAGTGCTTGCGATGCTCTGGCCGGGGACTCCAGAGTTTAAAGCCAAATATGGATATTTAAAGCCATATATGCACAGTAAAGTGAGAGGCTTTCTCTACAAGCGTAATTCCCGGCCACAGCGCTGCCAACGCTCCGACTTGGAATTCTCACATTACAAAGCCCCTAATGTCACTGTCTATGTAAAGACAGTAACATCAAGGGATCCTCCAGGAGCAGAATCCATATATGGACAGTGACGTCAGGGGCTCCCTCCAGGAGTTGAATCCCCAGCCAGTGCAATGCCAGTGTTCTGGCCTAGGATTTTGGCATCTTAAAGCTCCTAACGTCAGTGTCCATTTATGGACAGTGTTGTCAGGGGCTTCCCTAGGAGCAGAATCCCCAGTCAGAGCGTTCCTACCATCAGGGGCTTTCCGAGCCTAGTGCTTAAAGTAACGCTGTGCCCGGGGAGTTCAGGTGATATATCACACTCTATGCCTATACAGCGTTCTGTTGGAGGTATACATAGAGACTTCTCCCAACGCATACCTCTGGCGAAAAGAAAAAATTGAATGTGAACATACTCCAAGAAGCCCAAAGCTCTGAATAAATATGGCGCAACTTGGGTTGTCAGTGCTGCACAAACTGACATCTACACCAGTTAGCATAGATGTCAGCTATAATATCCGCAGGTGTAAATTAAATATGTCATGCAGGAGATCTGCTCTCCCGCTGGTCCCGACTTACTAGCTGAAAAGACTCGAAAACAGCATAATGTCTCAAAAAGCTAAAATTTCTACTCAAAACGGGCATGCGCCAAAATTTCCCATTACATTACTTTACAATATCATGTATTATAAAGACATTTACTTTTGAGCTACTTTGACTAAATCGTTAGCAAATGGAAAAAAAAAAACACCAAGGAAAACAATGTAATTAAAAAACTACGGCCTCCTCCATTTCCCCTCTAGCCGTCCTTTCCATCTCCAAAATGGTGTGTTTTCCGCCATTTTAGGTAGAAAAAATTCTATTTTCTCACCATTTAGGCAAAGTAGCAGGAGGGTATATTATGCAGCTTCTCAAACTCTACCTTGAAGAGCTGTGTAGTTTGTATTTTAATAGTCAATTTTTAATCTAAATTTACTTTTTACTCTGCCTGGCTTGGTATTTATTTATTCAAAGTTTCAAGCTCACATTGACTTGGTCCTCCCCTATAGGACCTCTCTATCTGTTGAACTAAGTATCATTACTAAAACTTATCTGAATCTGATTCTTAAACATCTAGTTACTACTTCTGATCTTACAGTACAGTCAGCCAAGCGTACCAAGTTACCAAGTTCAATCACACAATATTAAAATGAGTAAGGAGCATAGATACATATCACCATTAGATACACATGGGTAGAACTTATCATTGTCAAACCTTGTTCTTAAAGCTTAAAAAAATGGTTTCAATTTATTAAAGATCATATCCGACTACTACCATAACAATTGACAGTCATCAGGGGCTCCTTCCAGGAGAGTAATCACTAACCAGAGCATTGCCGACACTCTGGCCATGGATTCCTGGGTTTTTAAACTCCTAACATCACTGTCCATATAGTGAAAGTGACATCAAGGGCTTTCCCAAGTCAGGAGTTCCCGGCCAGTGAGTGCTTGCGATGCTCTGGCCGGGGACTCCAGAGTTTAAAGCCAAATCAGAATATTTAAAGCCATATATGCACAGTAAAGTGAGAGGCTTTCTCTACAAGCGTAATTCCCGGCCACAGCGCTGCCAACGCTCCGACTTGGAATTCTCACATTACAAAGCCCCTAATGTCACTGTCTATGTACAGACAGTAACATCAAGGGATCCTCCAGGAGCAGAATCCATATATGGACAGTGACGTCAGGGGCTCCCTCCAGGAGTGGAATCCCCAGCCAGTGCAATGCCAGTGTTCTGGCCTAGGATTTTGACATCTTAAAGCTCCTAACGTCAGTGTCCATTTATGGACAGTGTTGTCAGGGGCTTCCCTAGGAGCAGAATCCCCAGTCAGAGCGTTGCTAACGTCCGGGGCTTTCCGAGCCTAGTGCTTAAAGTAACGCTGTGCGTGGGGAGTTCAGGTGATATATCCCACTCTATGCCTATACAGCCTTCCGTTGGAGGTATACGTAGAGACTTCTCCCAACGCATACCTCTGATGAAAAGAAAAAATTGAATGTGAACATACTCCAAGAAGCCCACAGCTCTGAATAAATATGGCGCAACTTGGGTTGTCAGTGCTGCACAAACTGACATCTACACCAGTTAGCATAGATGTCCGCTATAATATCCGCAGGTGTAAATTAAATATGTCATGCAGGAGATCTGCTCTCCCGCTGGTCCCGACTTACTAGCTGAAAAGACGCGAAAACAGCATAATGTCTCAAAAAGCTAAAATTTTTACTCAAAACGGGCATGCGCCAAAATTTCCCATTACATTACTTTACAATATCATGTATTATAAAGACATTTACTTTTGAGCTACTTTGACTAAATCGTTAGCAAATGGAAAAAAAAAAAACACCAAGGAAAAAAATTTAATTAAAAAACTACGGCCTCCTCCATTTCCCCTCTAGCCGTCCTTTCCATCTCCAAAATGGTGTGTTTTCTGCCAATTTAGGTAGAAAAATTTCTATTTGCTCACCATTTAGGCAAAGTAGCAGGAGGGTATATTATGCAGCTTCTCAAACTCTACCTTGACTGTGTGGTTTGTATTTTAATAGTAACTTTTTAATCTAAATTTACTTTTTACTCTGCCTGACTTGGTATTTATTTGTTCAGAGTTTCAAGCTCAGATTGACTTGGTCCTCCCCTATAGGACCTCTCTATCTGTTGAACTAAGTATCATTACTAAAACTTATCTGAATCTGATTCTTAAACATCTAGTTACTACTTCTGATCATACAGTACAGTCAGCCAAGCATACCAAGTTACCAAGTTCAATCACAAAATATTAAAATGAGTAAGGAGCATGGATACATATCAGCATTAGATACACATGGGTAGAACTTATCATTGTCAAACCTTGTTCTTAAAGCTTAAAAAAATTGTTTAAATTTATTAAAGATCATATCCGACTACTACCATAACAATTGACAGACATCAGGGGCTCCTTCCAGGAGAGTAATCACTAACCAGAGCATTGCCGACGCTCTGGCCATGGATTCCTGGGTTTTTAAACTCCTAACATCACTGTCCATATAGTGAAAGTGACATCAAGGGCTTTCCCAAGTCAGGAGTTCCCGGCCAGTGAGTGCTTGCGATGCTCTGGCCGGGGACTCCAGAGTTTAAAGCCAAATATGGATATTTAAAGCCATATATGCACAGTAAAGTGAGAGGCTTTCTCTACAAGCGTAATTCCCGGCCACAGCGCTGCCAACGCTCCGACTTGGAATTCTCACATTACAAAGCCCCTAATGTCACTGTCTATGTACAGACAGTAACATCAAGGGATCCTCCAGGAGCAGAATCCATATATGGACAGTGACGTCAGGGGCTCCCTCCAGGAGTGGAACACCCAGCCAGTGCAATGCCAGTGTTCTGGCCTAGGATTTTGGCATCTTAAAGCTCCTAATGTCAGTGTCCATTTATGGACAGTGTTGTCAGGGGCTTCCCTAGGAGCAGAATCCCCAGTCAGAGCGTTGCTAACGTCAGGGGCTTTCCGAGCCTAGTGCTTAATGTAACGCTGTGCCCGGGGAGTTCAGGTGATATATCCCACTCTATGCCTATACAGCCTTCCGTTGGAGATATACGTAGAGACTTCTCCCAATGCATACCTCTGACGAAAAGAAAAAATTGAATGTGAACATACTCCAAGAAGCCCACAGCTCTGAATAAATATGGCGCAACTTGGGTTGTCAGTGCTGCACAAACTGACATCTACACCAGTTAGCATAGATGTCAGCTATAATATCCGCAGGTGTAAATTAAATATGTCATGCAGGAGATCTGCTCTCCCGCTGGTCCCGACTTACTAGCTGAAAAGACGCGAAAACAGCATAATGTCTCAAAAAGCTAACATTTTTACTCAAAACGGGCATGCGCCAAAATATCCCATTACATTACTTTACAATATCATGTATTATAAAGACATTTACTTTCGAGCTACTTTGACTAAATCTTTAGCAAATGGAAAAAAAAAAACACCAAGGAAAAAAATTTAATTAAAAAACTACGGCCTCCTCCATTTCCCCTCTAGCCGTCCTTTCCATCTCCAAAATGGTGTGTTTTCTGCCATTTTAGGTAGAAAAATTTCTATTTGCTCACCATTTAGGCAAAGTAGCAGGAGGGTATATTATGCAGCTTCTCAAACTCTACCTTGAAGAGCTGTGTGGTTTGTATTTTAATAGTAACTTTTTAATCTAAATGTACTTTTTACTCTGCCTGACTTGGTATTTATTTGTTCAGAGTTTCAAGCTCACATTGACTTGGTCCTCCCCTATAGGACCTCTCTATCTGTTGAACTAAGTATCATTACTAAAACTTATCTGAATCTGATTCTTAAACATCTAGTTACTACTTCTGATCATACAGTACAGTCAGCCAAGCATACCAAGTTACCAAGTTCAATCACACAATATTAAAATGAGTAAGGAGCATGGATACATATCAGCATTAGATACACATGGGTAGAACTTATCATTGTCAAACCTTGTTCTTAAAGCTTAAAAAAATGGTTTCAATTTATTAAAGATAATATCCGACTACTACCTTAACAATTGACAGACATCAGGGGCTCCTTCCAGGAGAGTAATCACTAACCAGAGCATTGCCGACACTCTGGCCATGGATTCCTGTGTTTTTAAACTCCTAACATCACTGTCCATATACTGAAAGTGACATCAAGGGCTTTCCCAAGTCAGGAGTTCCCGGCCAGTGAGTGCTTGCGATGCTCTGGCCGGGGACTCCAGAGTTTAAAGCCAAATATGGATATTTAAAGCCATATATGCACAGTAAAGTGAGAGGCTTTCTCTACAAGCGTAATTCCCGGCCACAGCGCTGCCAACGCTCCAACTTGGAATTCTCACATTACAAAGCCCCTAATGTCACTGTCTATGTACAGACAGTAACATCAAGGGATCTTCCAGGAGCAGAATCCATATATGGACAGTGACGTCAGGGGCTCCCTCCAGGAGTGGAATCCCCAGCCAGTGCAATGCCAGCGTTCTGGCCTAGGATTTTGGCATCTTAAAACTCCTAACGTCAGTGTCCATTTATGGCCAGTGTTGTCAGGGGCTTCCCTAGGAGCAGAATCCCCAGTCAGAGCGTTGCTAACGTCAGGGGCTTTCCGAGCCTAGTGCTTAAAGTAACGCTGTGCCCGGGGAGTTCAGGTGATATATCCCACTCTATGCCTATACAGCCTTCCGTTGGAGGTATACGTAGAGACTTCTCCCGACGCATACCTCTGCCGAAAAGAAAAAATTGAATGTGAACATACTCCAAGAAGCCCACAGCTCTGAATAAATATGGCGCAACTTGGTTTGTCAGTGCTGCACAAACTGACTTCTACACCAGTTAGCATAGATGTCAGCTATAATATCCGCAGGTGTAAATTAAATATGTCATGCAGGAGATCTGCTCTCCCGCTGGTCCCGACTTACTAGTTGAAAAGACGCAAAAACAGCATAAAGTCTCAAAAAGCTCAAATTTTTACTCAAAACGGGAATGCGCCAAAATTTCCCATTACATTACTCTACAATATCATGTATTATAAAGACATTTACTTTTGAGCTACTTTGACTAAATCGTTAGCAAATGGAAAAAAAAAAAACACCAAGGAAAAAAATGTAATTAAAAAACTACGGCCTCCTCCATTTCCCCAATAGCCGTCCTTTCCATCTCCTAAATGGTGTGTTTTCTGCCATATTAAGTAGAAAAATTTCTATATGCTCACCATTTAGTCAAAGTAGCAGGAGGGTATATTATGCAGCTTCTCAAACTCTACCTTGAAGAGCTGTGTGGTTTGTATTTTAATAGTAACTTTTTAATCTAAATTTACTTTTTACTCTGCCTGACTTGGTGTTTATTTGTTCAGAGTTTCAAGCTCACATTGACTTGGTCCTCCCCTATAGGACCTCTCTATCTGTTGAACTAAGTATCATTACTAAAACTTATCTGAATCTGATTCTTAAACATCTAGTTACTACTTCTGATCATACAGTACAGTCAGCCAAGCATACCAAGTTACCAAGTTCAATCACACAATATTAAAATGAGTAAGGAGCATGGAAACATATCAGCATTAGATACACATGGGTAGAACTTATCATTGTTAAACCTTGTTCTTAAAGCTTAAAAAAATGGTTTAAATTTATTAAAGATCATATCCGACTACTACCATAACAATTGACAGACATCAGGGGCTCCTTCCAGGAGAGTAATCACTAAAAAGAGCATTGCCGACGCTCTGGCCATGGATTCCTGGGTTTTTAAACTCCTAACATCACTGTCCATATAGTAAAAGTGACATCAAGGGCTTTCCCAAGTCAGGAGTTCCCGGCCAGTGAGTGTTTGCGATGCTCTGGCCGGGGACTCCAGAGTTTAAAGCCAAATATGGATATTTAAAGCCATATATGCACAGTAAAGTGAGAGGCTTTCTCTACAAGCGTAATTCCCGGCCACAGCGCTGCCAACGCTCCGACTTGGAATTCTCACATTACAAAGCCCCTAATGTCACTGTCTATGTACAGACAGTAACATCAAGGGATCCTCCAGGAGAAGAATCCATATATGGACAGTGACGTCAGGGGCTCCCTCCAGGAGTGGAATCCCCAGCCAGTGCAATGCCAGTGTTCTGGCCTAGGATTTTGGCATCTTAAAGCTCCTAAAGTCAGTGTCCATTTATGGACAGTGTTGTCAGGGGCTTCCCTAGGAGCAGAATCCCCAGTCAGAGCGTTGCTAACGTCAGGGGCTTTCCGAGCCTAGTGCTTAAAGTAACGCTGTGCCCGGGGAGTTCAGGTGATATATCCCACTCTATGCCTATACAGCCTTCCATTGGAGGTATACGTAGAGACTTCTCCCAACGCATAACTCTGACGAAAAGAAAAAATTGAATGTGAACATACTCCAAGAAGCCCACAGCTCTGAATAAATATGGCGCAACTTGGGTTGTCAGTGCTGCACAAACTGACATCTACACCAGTTAGCATAGATGTCAGCTATAATATCCGCAGGTGTAAATTAAATATGTCATGCAGGAGATCTGCTCTCCCGCTGGTCCCGACTTAGGGCATGACCACACATGGCGGAATTCCTCCGCAACTGTCCGCATCAATGCCGCACCTAATCCGGGTTGCGGATTACGGCTGCGGATCTGCACAAAATGTGCAGAAAATTGATGCGGACTGGCCGCTGCGGACTGCAGGAAAAGTGCTTCCCTTCTCCCTATTCAGTGCAGGATAGAGAGAAGGGACAGCACTTTCCCTAGTGAAAGTCAAAGAAATTCATACTTACCGCCCGTTGTCTTGGTGACGCGTCCCTCTTTCGGCATCCAGCCCGACCTCCCTGGATGACGCTCCAGTCCATGTGACCGCTGCAGCCTGTGCTTGGCCTGTGATTGGCTGCAGCCGTCACTTAGAATGAAACGTCATCCTGGGAGGCCGGACTGGAGACAGACGCAGGGAGTTCTCGGTAAGTATGAACTTATATGTTTTTTTACAGATACATGTATATTGAGATCGGTAGTCACTGTCCCGGGTGCAGAAACAGTTACTGCCGATCGCGTAACTCTTTCAGCACCCTGGACAGTGACTATTTACAGACGTCTCCTAGCAACGCTCCCGTCATTACGGGAGCCCCATTGACTTCCTCAGTCTGGCTGTAGACCTAGAAATACATAGGTCCAGCCAGAATGAAGAAATGTCATGGTAGTAAAAACAATACGCTCCGCAGCACACATAAGATCTGCGGACTTCATTGCGGAATTTTGACTCTCCATTGAAGTCAATGGAGAAATTCCGCCATGAGTCCGCAACCAGTCCGCCACTGCTCCGCAACAGACAGAGCATGCTGCGGACACCAAATTCCGCTCCGCAGCCTATGCTCCGCAGCGGAATTGTACGCATCGTGTAAACGAACACTGCTAAATTAAAGTGAAAGTCAATGGAGAAACGGCTCCGCTGCGGATTAACGCTGCGGAGTGTCCGCAGCGGAATTTAAGTGAAATTCCGCCATGTGTGAACCCGCCCTTACTAGCTGAAAAGACGCGAAAACAGCATAATGTCTCAAAAAGCTAAAATTTTTACTCAAAACGGGCATGCGCCAAAATTTCCCATTACATTACTTTACAATATCATGTATTATAAAGACATTTACTTTTGAGCTACTTTGACTAAATCGTTAGCAAATGGAAAAAAAAAAACACCAAGGAAAAAAATGTAATTAAAAAACTACGGCCTCCTCCATTTCCCCTCTAGCCGTCCTTTCCATCTCCAAAATGGTGTGTTTTCTGCCATTTTAGGTAGAAAAATTTCTATTTGCTCACCATTTAGGCAAAGTAGCAGGAGGGTATATTATGCAGCTTCTCAAACTCTACCTTGAAGAGCTGTGTGGTTTGTATTTTAATAGTCACTTTTTAATCTAAATTTACTTTTTACTCTGCCTGGCTTGGTATTTATTTATTCAAAGTTTCAAGCTCACATTGACTTGGTCCTCCCCTATAGGACCTCTCTATCTGTTGAACTAAGTATCATTACTAAAACTTATCTGAATCTGATTCTTAAACATCTAGTTACTACTTCTGATCTTACAGTACAGTCAGCCAAGCATACCAAGTTACCAAGTTCAATCACACAATATTAAAATGAGTAAGGAGCATGGATACATATCAGCATTAGATACACATGGGTAGAACTTATCATTGTCAAACCTTGTTCTTAAAGCTTAAAAAAATGGTTTAAATTTATTAAAGATCATATCCGACTACTACCATAACAATTGACAGACATCAGGGGCTCCTTCCAGGAGAGTAATCACTAACCAGAGCATTGCCGACGCTCTGGCCATGGATTCCTGGGTTTTTAAACTCCTAACATCACTGTCCATATAGTGAAAGTGACATCAAGGGCTTTCCCAAGTCAGGAGTTCCCGGCCAGTGAGTGCTTGCGATGCTCTGGCCGGGGACTCCAGAGTTTAAAGCCAAATAAGGATATTTAAAGCCATATATGCACAGTAAAGTGAGAGGCTTTCTCTACAAGCGTAATTCCCGGCCACAGCGCTGCCAACGCTCCGACTTGGAATTCTCACATTACAAAGCCCCTAATGTCACTGTCTATGTACAGACAGTAACATCAAGGGATCCTCCAGGAGCAGAATCCATATATGGACAGTGACGTCAGGGGCTCCCTCCAGGAGTGGAATCCCCAGCCAGTGCAATGCCAGTGTTCTGGCCTAGGATTTTGCCATCTTAAAGCTCCTAACGTCAGTGTCCATTTATGGACAGTGTTGTCAGGGGCTTCCCTAGGAGCAGAATCCCCAGTCAGAGCGTTGCTAACGTCAGGGGCTTTCCGAGCCTAGTGCTTAAAGTAACGCTGTGCCCGGGGAGTTCAGGTGATATATCCCACTCTATGCCTATACAGCCTTCCGTTGGAGGTATACATAGAGACTTTTCCCAACGCATACCTCTGACGAAAATAAAAAATTGAATGTGAACATACTCCAAGAAGCCCACAGCTCTGAATAAATATGGCGCACCTTGGGTTGTCAGTGCTGCACAAACTGACATCTACACCAGTTAGCATAGATGTCAGCTATAATATCCGCAGGTGTAAATTAAATATGTCATGCAGGAGATCTGCTCTCCCGCTGGTCCCGACTTACTAGCTGAAAAGACGCGAATACAGCATAATGTCTCAAAAAGCTAAAATTTTTACTCAAAACGGGCATGCGCCAAAATTTCCCATTACATTACTTTACAATATCATGTATTATAAAGACATTTACTTTTGAGCTACTTTGACTAAATCGTTAGCAAATGGAAAAAAAAAAACACCAAGGAAAAAAATTTAATTAAAAAACTACGGCCTCCTCCATTTCCCCTCTAGCCGTCCTTTCCATCTCCAAAATGGTGTGTTTTCTGCCATTTTAGGTAGAAAAATTTCTATTTGCTCACCATTTAGGCAAAGTAGCAGGAGGGTATATTATGCAGCTTCTCAAACTCTACCTTGAAGAGCTGTGTGGTTTGTATTTTAATAGTAACTTTTTAATCTAAATTAACTTTTTACTCTGCCTGACTTGGTATTTATTTGTTCAGAGTTTCAAGCTCACATTGACTTGGTCCTCCCCTATAGGACCTCTCTATCTGTTGAACTAAGTATCATTACTAAAACTTATCTGAATCTGATTCTTAAACATCTAGTTACTACTTCTGATCATACAGTACAGTCAGCCAAGCATACCAAGTTACCAAGTTCAATCACACAATATTAAAATGAGTAAGGAGCATGGATACATATCAGCATTAGATACACATGGGTAGAACTTATCATTGTCAAACCTTGTTCTTAAAGCTTAAAAAAATGGTTTCAATTTATTAAAGATCATATCCGACTACTACCATAACAATTGACAGACATCAGGGGCTCCTTCCAGGAGAGTAATCACTAACCAGAGCATTGCCGACGCTCTGGCCATGGATTCCTGGGTTTTTAAACTCCTAACATCACTGTCCATATAGTGAAAGTGACATCAAGGGCTTTCCCAAGTCAGGAGTTCCCGGCCAGTGAGTGCTTGCGATGCTCTGGCCGGGGACTCCAGAGTTTAAAGCCAAATAAGGATATTTAAAGCCATATATGCACAGTAAAGTGAGAGGCTTTCTCTACAAGCGTAATTCCCGGCCACAGCGCTGCCAACGCTCCGACTTGGAATTCTCACATTACAAAGCCCCTAATGTCACTGTCTATGTACAGACAGTAACATCAAGGGATCCTCCAGGAGCAGAATCCATATATGGACAGTGACGTCAGGGGCTCCCTCCAGGAGTGGAATCCCCAGCCAGTGCAATGCCAGTGTTCTGGCCTAGGATTTTGCCATCTTAAAGCTCCTAACGTCAGTGTCCATTTATGGACAGTGTTGTCAGGGGCTTCCCTAGGAGCAGAATCCCCAGTCAGAGCGTTGCTAACGTCAGGGGCTTTCCGAGCCTAGTGCTTAAAGTAACGCTGTGCCCGGGGAGTTCAGGTGATATATCCCACTCTATGCCTATACAGCCTTCCGTTGGAGGTATACATAGAGACTTTTCCCAACGCATACCTCTGACGAAAATAAAAAATTGAATGTGAACATACTCCAAGAAGCCCACAGCTCTGAATAAATATGGCGCACCTTGGGTTGTCAGTGCTGCACAAACTGACATCTACACCAGTTAGCATAGATGTCAGCTATAATATCCGCAGGTGTAAATTAAATATGTCATGCAGGAGATCTGCTCTCCCGCTGGTCCCGACTTACTAGCTGAAAAGACGCGAAAACAGCATAATGTCTCAAAAAGCTAAAATTTTTACTCAAAACGGGCATGCGCCAAAATTTCCCATTACATTACTTTACAATATCATGTATTATAAAGACATTTACTTTTGAGCTACTTTGACTAAATCGTTAGCAAATGGAAAAAAAAAACACCAAGGAAAAAAATGTAATTAAAAAACTACGGCCTCCTCCATTTCCCCTCTAGCCGTCCTTTCCATCTCCAAAATGGTGTGTTTTCTGCCATTTTAGGTAGAAAAATTTCTATTTCCTCACCATTTAGGCAAAGTAGCAGGAGGGTATATTATGCAGCTTCTCAAACTCTACCTTGAAGAGCTGTGTGGTTTGTATTTTAATAGTAACTTTTTAATCTAAATTAACTTTTTACTCTGCCTGACTTGGTATTTATTTGTTCAGAGTTTCAAGCTCACATTGACTTGGTCCTCCCCTATAGGACCTCTATATCTGTTGAACTAAGTATCATTACTAAAACTTATCTGAATCTGATTCTTAAACATCTAGTTACTACTTCTGATCATACAGTACAGTCAGCCAAGCATACCAAGTTACCAAGTTCAATCACACAATATTAAAATGAGTAAGGAGCATGGATACATATCAGCATTAGATACACATGGGTAGAACTTATCATTGTCAAACCTTGTTCTTAAAGCTTAAAAAAATGGTTTAAATTTATTAAAGATCATATCCGACTACTACCATAACAATTGACAGACATCAGGGGCTCCTTCCAGGAGAGTAATCACTAACCAGAGCATTGCCGACGCTCTGGCCATGGATTCCTGGGTTTTTAAACTCCTAACATCACTGTCCATATAGTGAAAGTGACATCAAGGGCTTTCCAAAGTCAGGAGTTCCCGGCCAGTGAGTGCTTGCGATGCTCTGGCCGGGGACTCCAGAGTTTAAAGCAAAATATGGATATTTAAAGCCATATATGCACAGTAAAGTGAGAGGCTTTCTCTACAAGCGTAATTCCCGGCCACAGTGCTGCCAACGCTCCGACTTGGAATTCTCACATTACAAAGCCCCTAATGTCACTGTCTATGTACAGACAGTAACATCAAGGGATCCTCCAGGAGCAGAATCCATATATGGACAGTGACGTCAGGGGCTCCCTCCAGGAGTGGAATCCCCAGCCAGTGCAATGCCAGTGTTCTGGCCTAGTATTTTGGCATCTTAAAGCTCCTAACGTCAGTGTCCATTTATGGACAGTGTTGTCAGGGGCTTCCCTAGGAGCAGAATCCCCAGTCAGAGCGTTGCTAACGTCAGGGGCTTTCTGAGCCTAGTGCTTAAAGTAACGCTGTGCCCGGGGAGTTCAGGTTATATATCACACTCTATGCCTATACAGCCTTCCGTTGGAGGTATACGTAGAGACTTCTCCCGACGCATACCTCTGCCGAAAAGAAAAAATTGAATGTGAACATACTCTAAGAAGCCCAAAGCTCTGAATAAATATGGGGCAACTTGGGTTGTCAGTGCTGCACAAACTGACATCTACACCAGTTAGCATAGATGTCAGCTATAATATCCGCAGGTATAAATTAAATATGTCATGCAGGAGATCTGCTCTCCCGCTGGTCCCGACTTACTAGCTGAAAAGACGCGAAAACAGCATAATGTCTCAAAAAGCTACAATTGTTACTCAGAACGGGCATGCGCCAAAATTTCCCATTACATTACTTTACAATATCATGTATTATAAAGACATTTACTTTTGAGCTACTTTGACTAAATCGTTAGCAAATGGAAAAAAAAAACACCAAGGAAAAAAATGTAATTAAAAAACTACGGCCTCCTCCATTTCCCCTCTAGCCGTCCTTTCCATCTCCAAAATGGTGTGTTTTCTGCCATTTTAGGTAGAAAAATTTCTATTTCCTCACCATTTAGGCAAAGTAGCAGGAGGGTATATTATGCAGCTTCTCAAACTCTACCTTGAAGAGCTGTGTGGTTTGTATTTTAATAGTCACTTTTTAATCTAAATTTACTTTTTACTCTGCCTGACTTGGTATTTATTTGTTCAGAGTTTCAAGCTCACATTGACTTGGTCCTCCCCTATAGGACCTCTCTATCTGTTGAAAAACTTATCTGAATCTGATTCTTAAACATCTAGTTACTACTTCTGATCTTACAGTACAGTCAGCCAAGCATACCAAGTTACCAAGTTCAATCACACAATATTAAAATGAGTAAGGAGCATGGATACATATCAGCATTAGATACACATGGGTAGAACTTATCATTGTCAAACCTTGTTCTTAAAGCTTAAAAAAATGGTTTAAATTTATTAAAGATCATATCCGACTACTACCATAACAATTGACAGACATCAGGGGCTCCTTCCAGGAGAGTAATCACTAACCAGAGCATTGCCGACGCTCTGGCCATGGATTCCTGGGTTTTTAAACTCCTAACATCACTGTCCATAAAGTGAAAGTGACATCAAGGGCTTTCCCAAGTCAGGAGTTCCCGGCCAGTGAGTGCTTGCGATGCTCTGGCCGGGGACTCCAGAGTTTAAAGCAAAATATGGATATTTAAAGCCATATATGCACAGTAAAGTGAGAGGCTTTCTCTACAAGCGTAATTCCCGGCCACAGCGCTGCCAACGCTCCGACTTGGAATTCTCACATTACAAAGCCCCTAATGTCACTGTCTATGTACAGACAGTAACATCAAGGGATCCTCCAGGAGCAGAATCCATATATGGACAGAGACGTCAGGGGCTCCCTCCAGGAGTGGAATCCCCAGCCAGTGCAATGCCAGTGTTCTGGCCTAGGATTTTGGCATCTTAAAGCTCCTAACGTCAGTGTCCATTTATGGACAGTGTTGTCAGGGGCTTCCCTAGGAGCAGAATCCCCAGTCAGAGCGTTGCTAACGTCAGGGGCTTTCCGAGCCTAGTGCTTAAAGTAACGCTGTGCCCGGGGAGTTCAGGTGATATATCCCACTCTATGCCTATACAGCCTTCCGTTGGAGGTATACATAGAGACTTCTCCCAACGCATACCTCTGACGAAAATAAAAAATTGAATGTGAACATACTCCAAGAAGCCCACAGCTCTGAATAAATATGGCGCACCTTGGGTTGTCAGTGCTGCACAAACTGACATCTACACCAGTTAGCATAGATGTCAGCTATAATATCCGCAGGTGTAAATTAAATATGTCATGCAGGAGATCTGCTCTCCCGCTGGTCCCGACTTACTAGCTGAAAAGACGCGAAAACAGCATAATGTCTCAAAAAGCTAAAATTTTTACTCAAAACGGGCATGCGCCAAAATTTCCCATTACATTACTTTACAATATCATGTATTATAAAGACATTTACTTTTGAGCTACTTTGACTAAATCGTTAGCAAATGGAAAAAAAAAAACACCAAGGAAAAAAATTTAATTAAAAAACTACGGCCTCCTCCATTTCCCCTCTAGCCGTCCTTTCCATCTCCAAAATGGTGTGTTTTCTGCCATTTTAGGTGGAAAAATTTCTATTTGCTCACCATTTAGGCAAAGTAGCAGGAGGGTATATTATGCAGCTTCTCAAACTCTACCTTGAAGAGCTGTGTGGTTTGTATTTTAATAGTAACTTTTTAATCTAAATTAACTTTTTACTCTGCCTGACTTGGTATTTATTTGTTCAGAGTTTCAAGCTCACATTGACTTGGTCCTCCCCTATAGGACCTCTCTATCTGTTGAACTAAGTATCATTACTAAAACTTATCTGAATCTGATTCTTAAACATCTAGTTACTACTTCTGATCATACAGTACAGTCAGCCAAGCATACCAAGTTACCAAGTTCAATCACACAATATTAAAATGAGTAAGGAGCATGGATACATATCAGCATTAGATACACATGGGTAGAACTTATCATTGTCAAACCTTGTTCTTAAAGCTTAAAAAAATGGTTTCAATTTATTAAAGATCATATCCGACTACTACCATAACAATTGACAGACATCAGGGGCTCCTTCCAGGAGAGTAATCACTAACCAGAGCATTGCCGACGCTCTGGCCATGGATTCCTGGGTTTTTAAACTCCTAACATCACTGTCCATATAGTGAAAGTGACATCAAGGGCTTTCCCAAGTCAGGAGTTCCCGGCCAGTGAGTGCTTGCGATGCTCTGGCCGGGGACTCCAGAGTTTAAAGCAAAATATGGATATTTAAAGCCATATATGCACAGTAAAGTGAGAGGCTTTCTCTACAAGCGTAATTCCCGGCCACAGTGCTGCCAACGCTCCGACTTGGAATTCTCACATTACAAAGCCCCTAATGTCACTGTCTATGTACAGACAGTAACATCAAGGGATCCTCCAGGAGCAGAATCCATATATGGACAGTGACGTCAGGGGCTCCCTCCAGGAGTGGAATCCCCAGCCAGTGCAATGCCAGTGTTCTGGCCTAGTATTTTGGCATCTTAAAGCTCCTAACGTCAGTGTCCATTTATGGACAGTGTTGTCAGGGGCTTCCCTAGGAGCAGAATCCCCAGTCAGAGCGTTGCTAACGTCAGGGGCTTTCTGAGCCTAGTGCTTAAAGTAACGCTGTGCCCGGGGAGTTCAGGTTATATATCACACTCTATGCCTATACAGCCTTCCGTTGGAGGTATACGTAGAGACTTCTCCCGACGCATACCTCTGCCGAAAAGAAAAAATTGAATGTGAACATACTCTAAGAAGCCCAAAGCTCTGAATAAATATGGGGCAACTTGGGTTGTCAGTGCTGCACAAACTGACATCTACACCAGTTAGCATAGATGTCAGCTATAATATCCGCAGGTGTAAATTAAATATGTCATGCAGGAGATCTGCTCTCCCGCTGGTCCCGACTTACTAGCTGAAAAGACGCGAAAACAGCATAATGTCTCAAAAAGCTACAATTTTTACTCAGAACGGGCATGCGCCAAAATTTCCCATTACATTACTTTACAATATCATGTATTATAAAGACATTTACTTTTGAGCTACTTTGACTAAATCGTTAGCAAATGGAAAAAAAAAACACCAAGGAAAAAAATGTAATTAAAAAACTACGGCCTCCTCCATTTCCCCTCTAGCCGTCCTTTCCATCTCCAAAATGGTGTGTTTTCTGCCATTTTAGGTAGAAACATTTCTATTTGCTCACCATTTAGGCAAAGTAGCAGGAGGGTATATTATGCAGCTTCTCAAACTCTACCTTGAAGAGCTGTGTGGTTTGTATTTTAATAGTCACTTTTTAATCTAAATTTACTTTTTACTCTGCCTGACTTGGTATTTATTTGTTCAGAGTTTCAAGCTCACATTGACTTGGTCCTCCCCTATAGGACCTCTCTATCTGTTGAAAAACTTATCTGAATCTGATTCTTAAACATCTAGTTACTACTTCTGATCTTACAGTACAGTCAGCCAAGCATACCAAGTTACCAAGTTCAATCACACAATATTAAAATGAGTAAGGAGCATGGATACATATCAGCATTAGATACACATGGGTAGAACTTATCATTGTCAAACCTTGTTCTTAAAGCTTAAAAAAATGGTTTCAATTTATTAAAGATCATATCCGACTACTACCATAACAATTGACAGACATCAGGGGCTCCTTCCAGGAGAGTAATCACTAACCAGAGCATTGCCGACGCTCTGGCCATGGATTCCTGGGTTTTTAAACTCCTAACATCACTGTCCATATAGTGAAAGTGACATCAAGGGCTTTCCCAAGTCAGGAGTTCCCGGCCAGTGAGTGCTTGCGATGCTCTGGCCGGGGACTCCAGAGTTTAAAGCCAAATAAGGATATTTAAAGCCATATATGCACAGTAAAGTGAGAGGCTTTCTCTACAAGCGTAATTCCCGGCCACAGCACTGCCAACGCTCCGACTTGGAATTCTCACATTACAAAGCCCCTAATGTCACTGTCTATGTACAGACAGTAACATCAAGGGATCCTCCAGGAGCAGAATCCATATATGGACAGTGACGTCAGGGGCTCCCTCCAGGAGTGGAATCCCCACCCAGTGCAATGCCAGTGTTCTGGCCTAGGATTTTGACATCTTAAAGCTCCTAACGTCAGTGTCCATTTATGGACAGTGTTGTCAGGGGCTTCCTAGGAGCAGAATCCCCAGTCAGAGCGTTGCTAACGTCCGGGGCTTTCCGAGCCTAGTGCTTAAAGTAACGCTGTGCCCGGGGAGTTCAGGTGATATATCCCACTCTATGCCTATACAGCCTTCCATTGGAGGTATACGTAGAGACTTCTCCCAACGCATACCTCTGACGAAAAGAAAAAATTGAATGTGAACATACTCCAAGAAGCCCACAGCTCTGAATAAATATGGCACAACTTGGGTTGTCAGTGCTGCACAAACTGACATCTACACCAGTTAGCATAGATGTCAGCTATAATATCCGCAGGTGTAAATTAAATATGTCATGCAGGAGATCTGCTCTCCCGCTGGTCCCGACTTACTAGCTGAAAAGACGCGAAAACAGCATAATGTCTCAAAAAGCTAAAATTTTTACTCAAAACGGGCATGCGCCAAAATTTCCCATTACATTACTTTACAATATCATGTATTATAAAGACATTTACTTTTGAGCTACTTTGACTAAATCGTTAGCAAATGGAAGAAAAAAAAACACCAAGGAAAAAAATGTAATTAAAAAACTACGGCCTCCTCCATTTCCCCTCTAGCCGTCCTTTCCATCTCCAAAATGGTGTGTTTTCTGCCATTTTAGGTAGAAAAATTTCTATTTGCTCACCATTTAGGCAAAGTAGCAGGAGGGTATATTATGCAGCTTCTCAAACTCTACCTTGAAGAGCTGTGTGGTTTGTATTTTAATAGTAACTTTTTAATCTAAATTTACTTTTTACTCTGCCTGACTTGGTATTTATTTGTTCAGAGTTTCACGCTCACATTGACTTGGTCCTCCCTTATAGGACCTCTCTATCTGTTGAACTAAGTATCATTACTAAAACTTATCTGAATCTGATTCTTAAACATCTAGTTACTACTTCTGATCATACAGTACAGTCAGCCAAGCCTACCAAGTTACCAAGTTCAATCACACAATATTAAAATGAGTAAGGAGCATGGATACATATCAGCATTAGATACACATGGGTAGAACTTATCATTGTCAAACCTTGTTCTTAAAGCTTAAAAAAATGGTTTAAATTTATTAAAGATCATATCCGACTACTACCATAACAATTGACAGACATTAGGGGCTCCTTCCAGGAGAGTAATCACTAACCAGAGCATTGCCGACGCTCTGGCCATGGATTCCTGGGTTTTTAAACTCCTAACATCACTGTCCATATAGTGAAAGTGACATCAAGGGCTTTCCCAAGTCAGGAGTTCCCGGCCAGTGAGTGCTTGCGATGCTCTGGCCGGGGACTCCAGAGTTTAAAGCCAAATATGGATATTTAAAGCCATATATGCACAGTAAAGTGAGAGGCTTTCTCTACAAGCGTAATTCCCGGCCACAGCGCTGCCAACGCTCCGACTTGGAATTCTCACATTACAAAGCCCCTAATGTCACTGTCTATGTAAAGACAGTAACATCAAGGGATCCTCCAGGAGCAGAATCCATATATGGACAGTGACGTCAGGGGCTCCCTCCAGGAGTGGAATCCCCAGCCAGTGCAATGCCAGTGTTCTGGCCTAGGATTTTGGCATCTTAAAGCTCCTAACGTCAGTGTCCATTTATGGACAGTGTTGTCAGGGGCTTCCCTAGGAGCAGAGTCCCCTGTCAGAGCGTTGCTACCATCAGGGGCTTTCCGAGCCTAGTGCTTAAAGTAACGCTGTGCCCGGGGAGTTCAGGTGATATATCACACTCTATGCCTATACAGCGTTCTGTTGGAGGTATACATAGAGACTTCTCCCAACGCATACCTCTGACGAAAAGAAAAAATTGAATGTGAACATAATCCAAGAAGCCCAAAGCTCTGAATAAATATGGCGCAACTTGGGTTGTCAGTGCTGCACAAACTGACATCTACACCAGTTAGCATAGATGTCAGCTATAATATCCGCAGGTGTAAATTAAATATGTCATGCAGGAGATCTGCTCTCCCGCTGGTCCCGACTTACTAGCTGAAAAGACGCGAAAACAGCATAATGTCTCAAAAAGCTAAAATTTTTACTCAAAACGGGCATGCGCCAAAATTTCCCATTACATTACTTTACAATATCATGTATTATAAAGACATTTACTTTTGAGCTACTTTGACTAAATCGTTAGCAAATGGAAAAAAAAAAACACCAAGGAAAAAAATGTAATTAAAAAACTACGGCCTCCTCCATTTCCCCTCTAGCCGTCCTTTCCATCTCCAAAATGGTGTGTTTTCTGCCATTTTAGGTAGAAAAATTTCTATTTGCTCACCATTTAGGCAAAGTAGCAGGAGGGTATATTATGCAGCTTCTCAAACTCTACCTTGAAGAGCTGTGTGGTTTGTATTTTAATAGTAACTTTTTAATCTAAATTAACTTTTTACTCTGCCTGACTTGGTATTTATTTGTTCAGAGTTTCAAGCTCACATTGACTTGGTCCTCCCCTATAGGACCTCTCTATCTGTTGAACTAAGTATCATTACTAAAACTTATCTGAATCTGATTCTTAAACATCTAGTTACTACTTCTGATCATACAGTACAGTCAGCCAAGCATACCAAGTTACCAAGTTCAATCACACAATATTAAAATGAGTAAGGAGCATGGATACATATCAGCATTAGATACACATGGGTAGAACTTATCATTGTCAAACCTTGTTCTTAAAGCTTAAAAAAATGGTTTCAATTTATTAAAGATCATATCCGACTACTACCATAACAATTGACAGACATCAGGGGCTCCTTCCAGGAGAGTAATCACTAACCAGAGCATTGCCGACGCTCTGGCCATGGATTCCTGGGTTTTTAAACTCCTAACATCACTGTCCATATAGTGAAAGTGACATCAAGGGCTTTCCCAAGTCAGGAGTTCCCGGCCAGTGAGTGCTTGCGATGCTCTGGCCGGGGACTCCAGAGTTTAAAGCAAAATATGGATATTTAAAGCCATATATGCACAGTAAAGTGAGAGGCTTTCTCTACAAGCGTAATTCCCGGCCACAGTGCTGCCAACGCTCCGACTTGGAATTCTCACATTACAAAGCCCCTAATGTCACTGTCTATGTACAGACAGTAACATCAAGGGATCCTCCAGGAGCAGAATCCATATATGGACAGTGACGTCAGGGGCTCCCTCCAGGAGTGGAATCCCCAGCCAGTGCAATGCCAGTGTTCTGGCCTAGTATTTTGGCATCTTAAAGCTCCTAACGTCAGTGTCCATTTATGGACAGTGTTGTCAGGGGCTTCCCTAGGAGCAGAATCCCCAGTCAGAGCGTTGCTAACGTCAGGGGCTTTCTGAGCCTAGTGCTTAAAGTAACGCTGTGCCCGGGGAGTTCAGGTTATATATCACACTCTATGCCTATACAGCCTTCCGTTGGAGGTATACGTAGAGACTTCTCCCGACGCATACCTCTGCCGAAAAGAAAAAATTGAATGTGAACATACTCTAAGAAGCCCAAAGCTCTGAATAAATATGGGGCAACTTGGGTTGTCAGTGCTGCACAAACTGACATCTACACCAGTTAGCATAGATGTCAGCTATAATATCCGCAGGTGTAAATTAAATATGTCATGCAGGAGATCTGCTCTCCCGCTGGTCCCGACTTACTAGCTGAAAAGACGCGAAAACAGCATAATGTCTCAAAAAGCTACAATTTTTACTCAGAACGGGCATGCGCCAAAATTTCCCATTACATTACTTTACAATATCATGTATTATAAAGACATTTACTTTTGAGCTACTTTGACTAAATCGTTAGCAAATGGAAAAAAAAAACACCAAGGAAAAAAATGTAATTAAAAAACTACGGCCTCCTCCATTTCCCCTCTAGCCGTCCTTTCCATCTCCAAAATGGTGTGTTTTCTGCCATTTTAGGTAGAAACATTTCTATTTGCTCACCATTTAGGCAAAGTAGCAGGAGGGTATATTATGCAGCTTCTCAAACTCTACCTTGAAGAGCTGTGTGGTTTGTATTTTAATAGTCACTTTTTAATCTAAATTTACTTTTTACTCTGCCTGACTTGGTATTTATTTGTTCAGAGTTTCAAGCTCACATTGACTTGGTCCTCCCCTATAGGACCTCTCTATCTGTTGAAAAACTTATCTGAATCTGATTCTTAAACATCTAGTTACTACTTCTGATCTTACAGTACAGTCAGCCAAGCATACCAAGTTACCAAGTTCAATCACACAATATTAAAATGAGTAAGGAGCATGGATACATATCAGCATTAGATACACATGGGTAGAACTTATCATTGTCAAACCTTGTTCTTAAAGCTTAAAAAAATGGTTTCAATTTATTAAAGATCATATCCGACTACTACCATAACAATTGACAGACATCAGGGGCTCCTTCCAGGAGAGTAATCACTAACCAGAGCATTGCCGACGCTCTGGCCATGGATTCCTGGGTTTTTAAACTCCTAACATCACTGTCCATATAGTGAAAGTGACATCAAGGGCTTTCCCAAGTCAGGAGTTCCCGGCCAGTGAGTGCTTGCGATGCTCTGGCCGGGGACTCCAGAGTTTAAAGCCAAATAAGGATATTTAAAGCCATATATGCACAGTAAAGTGAGAGGCTTTCTCTACAAGCGTAATTCCCGGCCACAGCACTGCCAACGCTCCGACTTGGAATTCTCACATTACAAAGCCCCTAATGTCACTGTCTATGTACCGACAGTAACATCAAGGGATCCTCCAGGAGCAGAATCCATATATGGACAGTGACGTCAGGGGCTCCCTCCAGGAGTGGAATCCCCACCCAGTGCAATGCCAGTGTTCTGGCCTAGGATTTTGACATCTTAAAGCTCCTAACGTCAGTGTCCATTTATGGACAGTGTTGTCAGGGGCTTCCCTAGGAGCAGAATCCCCAGTCAGAGCGTTGCTAACGTCCGGGGCTTTCCGAGCCTAGTGCTTAAAGTAACGCTGTGCCCGGGGAGTTCAGGTGATATATCCCACTCTATGCCTATACAGCCTTCCATTGGAGGTATACGTAGAGACTTCTCCCAACGCATACCTCTGACGAAAAGAAAAAATTGAATGTGAACATACTCCAAGAAGCCCACAGCTCTGAATAAATATGGCACAACTTGGGTTGTCAGTGCTGCACAAACTGACATCTACACCAGTTAGCATAGATGTCAGCTATAATATCCGCAGGTGTAAATTAAATATGTCATGCAGGAGATCTGCTCTCCCGCTGGTCCCGACTTACTAGCTGAAAAGACGCGAAAACAGCATAATGTCTCAAAAAGCTAAAATTTTTACTCAAAACGGGCATGCGCCAAAATTTCCCATTACATTACTTTACAATATCATGTATTATAAAGACATTTACTTTTGAGCTACTTTGACTAAATCGTTAGCAAATGGAAGAAAAAAAAACACCAAGGAAAAAAATGTAATTAAAAAACTACGGCCTCCTCCATTTCCCCTCTAGCCGTCCTTTCCATCTCCAAAATGGTGTGTTTTCTGCCATTTTAGGTAGAAAAATTTCTATTTGCTCACCATTTAGGCAAAGTAGCAGGAGGGTATATTATGCAGCTTCTCAAACTCTACCTTGAAGAGCTGTGTGGTTTGTATTTTAATAGTAACTTTTTAATCTAAATGTACTTTTTACTCTGCCTGACTTGGTATTTATTTGTTCAGAGTTTCAAGCTCACATTGACTTGGTCCTCCCCTATAGGACCTCTCTATCTGTTGAACTAAGTATCATTACTAAAACTTATCTGAATCTGATTCTTAAACATCTAGTTACTACTTCTGATCATACAGTACAGTCAGCCAAGCCTACCAAGTTACCAAGTTCAATCACACAATATTAAAATGAGTAAGGAGCATGGATACATATCAGCATTAGATACACATGGGTAGAACTTATCATTGTCAAACCTTGTTCTTAAAGCTTAAAAAAATGGTTTAAATTTATTAAAGATCATATCCGACTACTACCATAACAATTGACAGACATCAGGGGCTCCTTCCAGGAGAGTAATCACTAACCAGAGCATTGCCGACGCTCTGGCCATGGATTCCTGGGTTTTTAAACTCCTAACATCACTGTCCATATAGTGAAAGTGACATCAAGGGCTTTCCCAAGTCAGGAGTTACCGGCCAGTGAGTGCTTGCGATGCTCTGGCCGGGGACTCCAGAGTTTAAAGCCAAATATGGATATTTAAAGCCATATATGCACAGTAAAGTGAGAGGCTTTCTCTACAAGCGTAATTCCCGGCCACAGCGCTGCCAACGCTCCGACTTGGAATTCTCACATTACAAAGCCCCTAATGTCACTGTCTATGTAAAGACAGTAACATCAAGGGATCCTCCAGGAGCAGAATCCATATATGGACAGTGACGTCAGGGGCTCCCTCCAGGAGTGGAATCCCCAGCCAGTGCAATGCCAGTGTTCTGGCCTAGGATTTTGGCATCTTAAAGCTCCTAACGTCAGTGTCCATTTATGGACAGTGTTGTCAGGGGCTTCCCTAGGAGCAGAGTCCCCTGTCAGAGCGTTGCTACCATCAGGGGCTTTCCGAGCCTAGTGCTTAAAGTAACGCTGTGCCCGGGGAGTTCAGGTGATATATCACACTCTATGCCTATACAGCGTTCTGTTGGAGGTATACATAGAGACTTCTCCCAACGCATACCTCTGACGAAAAGAAAAAATTGAATGTGAACATAATCCAAGAAGCCCAAAGCTCTGAATAAATATGGCGCAACTTGGGTTGTCAGTGCTGCACAAACTGACATCTACACCAGTTAGCATAGATGTCAGCTATAATATCCGCAGGTGTAAATTAAATATGTCATGCAGGAGATCTGCTCTCCCGCTGGTCCCGACTTACTAGCTGAAAAGACGCGAAAACAGCATAATGTCTCAAAAAGCTAAAATTTTTACTCAAAACGGGCATGCGCCAAAATTTCCCATTACATTACTTTACAATATCATGTATTATAAAGACATTTACTTTTGAGCTACTTTGACTAAATCGTTAGCAAATGGAAAAAAAAAAACACCAAGGAAAAAAATGTAATTAAAAAACTACGGCCTCCTCCATTTCCCCTCTAGCCGTCCTTTCCATCTCCAAAATGGTGTGTTTTCTGCCATTTTAGGTAGAAAAATTTCTATTTGCTCACCATTTAGGCAAAGTAGCAGGAGGGTATATTATGCAGCTTCTCAAACTCTACCTTGAAGAGCTGTGTGGTTTGTATTTTAATAGTCACTTTTTAATCTAAATTTACTTTTTACTCTGCCTGGCTTGGTATTTATTTATTCAAAGTTTCAAGCTCACATTGACTTGGTCCTCCCCTATAGGACCTCTCTATCTGTTGAACTAAGTATCATTACTAAAACTTATCTGAATCTGATTCTTAAACATCTAGTTACTACTTCTGATCATACAGTACAGTCAGCCAAGCATACCAAGTTACCAAGTTCAATCACACAATATTAAAATGAGTAAGGAGCATGGATACATATCAGCATTAGATACACATGGGTAGAACTTATCATTGTCAAACCTTGTTCTTAAAGCTTAAAAAAATGGTTTCAATTTATTAAAGATCATATCCGACTACTACCATAACAATTGACAGACATCAGGGGCTCCTTCCAGGAGAGTAATCACTAACCAGAGCATTGCCGACGCTCTGGCCATGGATTCCTGGGTTTTTAAACTCCTAACATCACTGTCCATATAGTGAAAGTGACATCAAGGGCTTTCCCAAGTCAGGAGTTCCCGGCCAGTGAGTGCTTGCGATGCTCTGGCCGGGGACTCCAGAGTTTAAAGCCAAATATGGATATTTAAAGCCATATATGCACAGTAAAGTGAGAGGCTTTCTCTACAAGCGTAATTCCCGGCCACAGCGCTGCCAACGCTCCGACTTGGAATTCTCACATTACAAAGCCCCTAATGTCACTGTCTATGTACAGACAGTAACATCAAGGGATCCTCCAGGAGCAGAATCCATATATGGACAGTGATGTCAGGGGCTCCCTCCAGGAGTGGAATCCCCAGCCAGTGCAATGCCAGTGTTCTGGCCTAGGATTTTGGCATCTTAAAGCTCCTAACGTCAGTGTCCATTTATGGACAGTGTTGTCAGGGGCTTCCCTAGGAGCAGAATCCCCAGTCAGAGCCTTGCTAACGTCCGGGGCTTTCCGAGCCTAGTGCTTAAAGTAACGCTGTGCGTGGGGAGTTCAGGTGATATATCCCACTCTATGCCTATACAGCCTTCCGTTGGAGGTATACGTAGAGACTTCTCCCAACGCATACCTCTGATGAAAAGAAAAAATTGAATGTGAACATACTCCAAGAAGCCCACAGCTCTGAATAAATATGGCGCAACTTGGGTTGTCAGTGCTGCACAAACTGACATCTACACCAGTTAGCATAGATGTCAGCTATAATATCCGCAGGTGTAAATTAAATATGTCATGCAGGAGATCCGCTCTCCCGCTGGTCCCGACTTACTAGCTGAAAAGACGCGAAAACAGCATAATGTCTCAAAAAGCTACAATTTTTACTCAAAACGGGCATGCGCCAAAATTTCCCATTACATTACTTTACAATATCATGTATTACAAAGACATTTACTTTTGAGCTACTTTGACTAAATCGTTAGCAAATGGAAAAAAAAAAACACCAAGGAAAAAAATGTAATTAAAAAACTACGGCCTCCTCCATTTCCCCTCTAGCCGTCCTTTCCATCTCCAAAATGGTGTGTTTTCTGCCATTTTAGGTAGAAAAATTTCTATTTGCTCACCATTTAGGCAAAGTAGCAGGAGGGTATATTATGCAGCTTCTCAAACTCTACCTTGAAGAGCTGTGTGGTTTGTATTTTAATAGTAACTTTTTAATCTAAATTTACTTTTTACTCTGCCTGACTTGGTATTTATTTGTTCAGAGTTTCAAGCTCACATTGACTTGGTCCTCCCCTATAGGACCTCTCTATCTGTTGAACTAAGTATCATTACTAAAACTTATCTGAATCTGATTCTTAAACATCTAGTTACTACTTCTGATCATACAGTACAGTCAGCCAAGCATACCAAGTTACCAAGTTCAATCACACAATATTAAAATGAGTAAGGATCATGGATACATATCAGCATTAGATACACATGGGTAGAACTTATCATTGTCAAACCTTGTTCTTAAAGCTTAAAAAAATGGTTTCAATTTATTAAAGATCATATCCGACTACTACCATAACAATTGACAGACATCAGGGGCTCCTTCCAGGAGAGTAATCACTAACCAGAGCATTGCCGACGCTCTGGCCATGGATTCCTGGGTTTTTAAACTCCTAACATCACTGTCCATATAGTGAAAGTGACATCAAGGGCTTTCCCAAGTCAGGAGTTCCCGGCCAGTGAGTGTTTGCGATGCTCTGGCCGGGGACTCCAGAGTTTAAAGCCAAATATGGATATTTAAAGCCATATATGCACAGTAAAGTGAGAGGCTTTCTCTACAAGCGTAATTCCCGGCCACAGCGCTGCCAACGCTCCGACTTGGAATTCTCACATTACAAAGCCCCTAATGTCACTGTCTATGTACAGACAGTAACATCAAGGGATCCTCCAGGAGCAGAATCCATATATGGACAGTGACGTCAGGGGCTCCCTCCAGGAGTGGAATCCCCAGCCAGTGCAATGCCAGTGTTCTGGCCTAGGATTTTGACATCTTAAAGCTCCTAACGTCAGTGTCCATTTATGGACAGTGTTGTCAGGGGCTTCCCTAGGAGCAGAATCCCCAGTCAGAGCGTTGCTAACGTCCGGGGCTTTCCGAGCCTAGTGCTTAAAGTAACGCTGTGCCCGGGGAGTTCAGGTGATATATCCCACTCTATGCCTATACAGCCTTCCGTTGGAGGTATACGTAGAAACTTCTCCCGACGCATATCTCTGCCGAAAAGAAAAAATTGAATGTGAACATACTCCAAGAAGCCCACAGCTCTGAATAAATATGGCGCAACTTGGGTTGTCAGTGCTGCACAAACTGACATCTACACCAGTTAGCATAGATGTCAGCTATAATATCCGCAGGTGTAAATTAAATATGTCATGCAGGAGATCTGCTCTCCTGCTGGTCCCGACTTACTAGTTGAAAAGACGCGAAAACAGCATAAAGTCTCAAAAAGCTCAAATTTTTACTCAAAACGGGCATGCGCCAAAATTTCCCATTACATTACTTTACAATATCATGTATTATAAAGACATTTACTTATGAGCTACTTTGACTAAATCGTTAGCAAATGGAAAAAAAAAAACACCAAGGAAAAAAATGTAATTAAAAAACGACGGCCTCCTCCATTTCCCCTCTAGCCGTCCTTTCCATCTCCAGAATGGTGTGTTTTCTGCCATTTTAGGTAGAAAAATTTCTATTTGCTCACCATTTAGGCAAAGTAGAAGGAGGGTATATTATGCAGCTTCTCAAACTCTACCTTGAAGAGCTGTGTGGTTTGTATTTTAATAGTAACTTTTTAATCTAAATTAACTTTTTACTCTGCCTGACTTGGTATTTATTTGTTCAGAGTTTCAAGCTCACATTGACTTGGTCCTCCCCTATAGGACCTCTCTATCTGTTGAACTAAGTATCATTACTAAAACTTATCTGAATCTGATTCTTAAACATCTAGTTACTACTTCTGATCATACAGTACAGTCAGCCAAGCATACCAAGTTACCAAGTTCAATCACACAATATTAAAATGAGTAAGGAGCATGGATACATATCAGCATTAGATACACATGGGTAGAACTTATCATTGTCAAACCTTGTTCTTAAAGCTTAAAAAAATGGTTTCAATTTATTAAAGATAATATCCGACTACTACCTTAACAATTGACAGACATCAGGGGCTCCTTCCAGGAGAGTAATCACTAACCAGAGCATTGCCGTCACTCTGGCCATGGATTCCTGTGTTTTTAAACTCCTAACATCACTGTCCATATACTGAAAGTGACATCAAGGGCTTTCCCAAGTCAGGAGTTCCCGGCCAGTGAGTGCTTGCGATGCTCTGGCCGGGGACTCCAGAGTTTAAAGCCAAATATGGATATTTAAAGCCATATATGCACAGTAAAGTGAGAGGCTTTCTCTACAAGCGTAATTCCCGGCCACAGCGCTGCCAACGCTCCAACTTGGAATTCTCACATTACAAAGCCCCTAATGTCACTGTCTATGTACAGACAGTAACATCAAGGGATCTTCCAGGAGCAGAATCCATATATGGACAGTGACGTCAGGGGCTCCCTCCAGGAGTGGAATCCCCAGCCAGTGCAATGCCAGTGTTCTGGCCTAGGATTTTGGCATCTTAAAACTCCTAACGTCAGTGTCCATTTATGGCCAGTGTTGTCAGGGGCTTCCCTAGGAGCAGAATCCCCAGTCAGAGCGTTGCTAACGTCAGGGGCTTTCCGAGCCTAGTGCTTAAAGTAACGCTGTGCCCGGGGAGTTCAGGTGATATATCCCACTCTATGCCTATACAGCCTTCCGTTGGAGGTATACGTAGAGACTTCTCCCAACGCATACCTCTGACGAAAATAAAAAATTTAATGTGAACATACTCCAAGAAGCCCACAGCTCTGAATAAATATGGCGCAACTTGGGTTGTCAGTGCTGCACAAACTGACATCTACACCAGTTAGCATAGATGTCAGCTATAATATCCGCAGGTGTAAATTAAATATGTCATGCAGGAGATCTGCTCTCCCGCTGGTCCCGACTTACTAGCTGAAAAGGCGCGAAAACACCATGTCTCAAAAAGCTAAAATTTTTACTCAAAACGGGCATGCGCCAAAATTTCCCATTACATTACTTTACAATATCATCTATTATAAAGACATTTACTTTTGAGCTACTTTGACTAAATCGTTAGCAAATGGAAAAAAAAAAACGCCAAGGAAAAAAATGTAATTAAAAAACTACGGCCTCCTCCATTTCCCCTCTAGCCGTCCTTTCCATCTCCAAAATGGTGTGTTTTCTGCCATTTTAGGTAGAAAAAATTCTATTTGCTCACCATTTAGGCAAAGTAGCAGGAGGGTATATTATGCAGCTTCTCAAACTCTACCTTGAAGAGCTGTGTGGTTTGTATTTTAATAGTAACTTTTTAATCTAAATGTACTTTTTACTCTGCCTGACTTGGTATTTATTTGTTCAGAGTTTCAAGCTCAAATTGACTTGGTCCTGCCCTATAGGACCTCTCTATCTGTTGAACTAAGTATCATTACTAAAACTTATCTGAATCTGATTCTTAAACATCTAGTTACTACTTCTGATCATACAGTACAGTCAGCCAAGCATACCAAGTTACCAAGTTCAATCACACAATATTAAAATGAGTAAGGAGCATGGAAACATATCAGCATTAGATACACATGGGTAGAACTTATCATTGTTAAACCTTGTTCTTAAAGCTTAAAAAAATGGTTTAAATTTATTAAAGATCATATCCGACTACTACCATAACAATTGACAGACATCAGGGGCTCCTTCCAGGAGAGTAATCACTAAACAGAGCATTGCCGACGCTCTGGCCATGGATTCCTGGGTTTTTAAACTCCTAACATCACTGTCCATATAGTGAAAGTGACATCAAGGGCTTTCTCAAGTCAGGAGTTCCCGGCCAGTGAGTGCTTGCGATGCTCTGGCCGGGGACTCCAGAGTTTAAAGCCAAATATGGATATTTAAAGCCATATATGCACAGTAAAGTGAGAGGCTTTCTCTACAAGAGTAATTCCCGGCCACAGAGCTGCCAACGCTCCGACTTGGAATTCTCACATTACAAAGCCCCTAATGTCACTGTCTATGTACAGACAGTAACATCAAGGGATCCTCCAGGAGCAGAATCCATATATGGACAGTGACGTCAGGGGCTCCCTCCAGGAGTGGAATCCCCAGTCAGTGCAATGCCAGTGTTCTGGCCTAGGATTTTGGCATCTTAAAGCTCCTAACGTCAGTGTCCATATATGGACAGTGTTGTCAGGGGCTTCCCTAGGAGCAGAATCCCCAGTCAGAGCGTTGCTGACGTCAGGGGCTTTCCGAGCCTAGTGCTTAAAGTAACGCTGTGCCCGGGGAGTTCAGGCGATATATCCCACTCTATGCCTATACAGCCTTCCGTTGGAGGTATACGTAGAGACTTCTCCCAACGCATACCTCTGACGAAAAGAAAAAATTGAATGTGAACATACTCCAAGAAGCCCACAGCTCTGAATAAATATGGCGCAACTTGGGTTGTCAGTGCTGCACAAACTGACATCTACACCAGTTAGCATAGATGTCAGCTATAATATCCGCAGGTGTAAATTAAATATGTCATGCAGGAGATCTGCTCTCCCGCTGGTCCCGACTTACTAGCTGAAAAGGCGCGAAAACACCATGTCTCAAAAAGCTAAAATTTTTACTCAAAACGGGCATGCGCCAAAATTTCCCATTACATTACTTTACAATATCATCTATTATAAAGACATTTACTTTTGAGCTACTTTGACTAAATCGTTAGCAAATGGAAAAAAAAAAACGCCAAGGAAAAAAATGTAATTAAAAAACTACGGCCTCCTCCATTTCCCCTCTAGCCGTCCTTTCCATCTCCAAAATGGTGTGTTTTCTGCCATTTTAGGTAGAAAAAATTCTATTTGCTCACCATTTAGGCAAAGTAGCAGGAGGGTATATTATGCAGCTTCTCAAACTCTACCTTGAAGAGCTGTGTGGTTTGTATTTTAATAGTAACTTTTTAATCTAAATGTACTTTTTACTCTGCCTGACTTGGTATTTATTTGTTCAGAGTTTCAAGCTCAAATTGACTTGGTCCTGCCCTATAGGACCTCTCTATCTGTTGAACTAAGTATCATTACTAAAACTTATCTGAATCTGATTCTTAAACATCTAGTTACTACTTCTGATCATACAGTACAGTCAGCCAAGCATACCAAGTTACCAAGTTCAATCACACAATATTAAAATGAGTAAGGAGCATGGAAACATATCAGCATTAGATACACATGGGTAGAACTTATCATTGTTAAACCTTGTTCTTAAAGCTTAAAAAAATGGTTTAAATTTATTAAAGATCATATCCGACTACTACCATAACAATTGACAGACATCAGGGGCTCCTTCCAGGAGAGTAATCACTAAACAGAGCATTGCCGACGCTCTGGCCATGGATTCCTGGGTTTTTAAACTCCTAACATCACTGTCCATATAGTGAAAGTGACATCAAGGGCTTTCTCAAGTCAGGAGTTCCCGGCCAGTGAGTGCTTGCGATGCTCTGGCCGGGGACTCCAGAGTTTAAAGCCAAATATGGATATTTAAAGCCATATATGCACAGTAAAGTGAGAGGCTTTCTCTACAAGAGTAATTCCCGGCCACAGAGCTGCCAACGCTCCGACTTGGAATTCTCACATTACAAAGCCCCTAATGTCACTGTCTATGTACAGACAGTAACATCAAGGGATCCTCCAGGAGCAGAATCCATATATGGACAGTGACGTCAGGGGCTCCCTCCAGGAGTGGAATCCCCAGTCAGTGCAATGCCAGTGTTCTGGCCTAGGATTTTGGCATCTTAAAGCTCCTAACGTCAGTGTCCATATATGGACAGTGTTGTCAGGGGCTTCCCTAGGAGCAGAATCCCCAGTCAGAGCGTTGCTGACGTCAGGGGCTTTCCGAGCCTAGTGCTTAAAGTAACGCTGTGCCCGGGGAGTTCAGGCGATATATCCCACTCTATGCCTATACAGCCTTCCGTTGGAGGTATACGTAGAGACTTCTCCCAACGCATACCTCTGACGAAAAGAAAAAATTGAATGTGAACATACTCCAAGAAGCCCACAGCTCTGAATAAATATGGCGCAACTTGGGTTGTCAGTGCTGCACAAACTGACATCTACACCAGTTAGCATAGATGTCAGCTATAATATCCGCAGGTGTAAATTAAATATGTCATGCAGGAGATCTGCTCTCCCGCTGGTCCCGACTTACTAGCTGAAAAGACGCGAAAACAGCATAATGTCTCAAAAAGCTACAATTTTTACTCAAAACGGGCATGCGCCAAAATTTCCCATTACATTACTTTACAATATCATGTATTATAAAGACATTTACTTTTGAGCTACTTTGACTAAATCGTTAGCAAATGGAGAAAAAAAAAACACCAAGGAAAAAATGTAATTAAAAAACTACGGCCTCCTCCATTTCCCCTCTAGCCGTCCTTTCCATCTCCAAAATGGTGTGTTTTCTGCCATTTTAGGTAGAAAAATTTCTATTTGCTCACCATTTAGGCAAAGTAGCAGGAGGGTATATTATGCAGCTTCTCAAACTCTATCTTGAAGAGCTGTGTGGTTTGTATTTTAATAGTAACTTTTTAATCTAAATTTACTTTTTACTCTGCCTGACTTGGTATTTATTTGTTCAGAGTTTCAAGCTCACATTGACTTGGTCCTCCCCTATAGGACCTCTCTATCTGTTGAACTAAGTATCATTACTAAAACTTATCTGAATCTGATTCTTAAACATCTAGTTACTACTTCTGATCATACAGTACAGTCAGCCAAGCATACCAAGTTACCAAGTTCAATCACACAATATTAAAATGAGTAAGGAGCATGGATACATATCAGCATTAGATACACATGGGTAGAACTTATCATTGTCAAACCTTGTTCTTAAAGCTTAAAAAAATGGTTTCAATTTATTAAAGATCATATCCGACTACTACCATAACAATTGACAGACATCAGGGGCTCCTTCCAGGAGAGTAATCACTAACCAGAGCATTGCCGACGCTCTGGCCATGGATTCCTGGGTTTTTAAACTCCTAACATCACTGTCCATATAGTGAAAGTGACATCAAGGGCTTTCCCAAGTCAGGAGTTCCCGGCCAGTGAGTGCTTGCGATGCTCTGGCCGGGGACTCCAGAGTTTAAAGCCAAATATGGATATTTAAAGCCATATATGCACAGTAAAGTGAGAGGCTTTCTCTACAAGCGTAATTCCCGGCCACAGTGCTGCCAACGCTCCGACTTGGAATTCTCACATTACAAAGCCCCTAATGTCACTGTCTATGTACAGACAGTAACATCAAGGGATCCTCCAGGAGCAGAATCCATATATGGACAGTGACGTCAGGGGCTCCCTCCAGGAGTGGAATCCCCAGCCAGTGCAATGCCAGTGTTCTGGCCTAGTATTTTGGCATCTTAAAGCTCCTAACGTCAGTGTCCATTTATGGACAGTGTTGTCAGGGGCTTCCCTAGGAGCAGAATCCCCAGTCAGAGCGTTGCTAACGTCAGGGGCTTTCTGAGCCTAGTGCTTAAAGTAACGCTGTGCCCGGGGAGTTCAGGTTATATATCACACTCTATGCCTATACAGCCTTCCGTTGGAGGTATACGTAGAGACTTCTCCCGACGCATACCTCTGCCGAAAAGAAAAAATTGAATGTGAACATACTCTAAGAAGCCCAAAGCTCTGAATAAATATGGGGCAACTTGGGTTGTCAGTGCTGCACAAACTGACATCTACACCAGTTAGCATAGATGTCAGCTATAATATCCGCAGGTGTAAATTAAATATGTCATGCAGGAGATCTGCTCTCCCGCTGGTCCCGACTTACTAGCTGAAAAGACGCGAAAACAGCATAATGTCTCAAAAAGCTACAATTTTTACTCAGAACGGGCATGCGCCAAAATTTCCCATTACATTACTTTACAATATCATGTATTATAAAGACATTTACTTTTGAGCTACTTTGACTAAATCGTTAGCAAATGGAAAAAAAAAACACCAAGGAAAAAAATGTAATTAAAAAACTACGGCCTCCTCCATTTCCCCTCTAGCCGTCCTTTCCATCTCCAAAATGGTGTGTTTTCTGCCATTTTAGGTAGAAACATTTCTATTTGCTCACCATTTAGGCAAAGTAGCAGGAGGGTATATTATGCAGCTTCTCAAACTCTACCTTGAAGAGCTGTGTGGTTTGTATTTTAATAGTAACTTTTTAATCTAAATGTACTTTTTACTCTGCCTGACTTGGTATTTATTTGTTCAGAGTTTCAAGCTCACATTGACTTGGTCCTCCCCTATAGGACCTCTCTATCTGTTGAACTAAGTATCATTACTAAAACTTATCTGAATCTGATTCTTAAACATCTAGTTACTACTTCTGATCATACAGTACAGTCAGCCAAGCATACCAAGTTACCAAGTTCAATCACACAATATTAAAATGAGTAAGGATCATGGATACATATCAGCATTAGATACACATGGGTAGAACTTATCATTGTCAAACCTTGTTCTTAAAGCTTAAAAAAATGGTTTCAATTTATTAAAGATCATATCCGACTACTACCATAACAATTGACAGACATCAGGGGCTCCTTCCAGGAGAGTAATCACTAACCAGAGCATTGCCGACGCTCTGGCCATGGATTCCTGGGTTTTTAAACTCTTAACATCACTGTCCATATAGTGAAAGTGACATCAAGGGCTTTCCCAAGTCAGGAGTTCCCGGCCAGTGAGTGTTTGCGATGCTCTGGCCGGGGACTCCAGAGTTTAAAGCCAAATATGGATATTTAAAGCCATATATGCACAGTAAAGTGAGAGGCTTTCTCTACAAGCGTAATTCCCGGCCACAGCGCTGCCAACGCTCCGACTTGGAATTCTCACATTACAAAGCCCCTAATGTCACTGTCTATGTACAGACAGTAACATCAAGGGATCCTCCAGGAGCAGAATCCATATATGGACAGTGACGTCAGGGGCTCCCTCCAGGAGTGGAATCCCCAGCCAGTGCAATGCCAGTGTTCTGGCCTAGGATTTTGACATCTTAAAGCTCCTAACGTCAGTGTCCATTTATGGACAGTGTTGTCAGGGGCTTCCCTAGGAGCAGAATCCCCAGTCAGAGCGTTGCTAACGTCCGGGGCTTTCCGAGCCTAGTGCTTAAAGTAACGCTGTGCCCGGGGAGTTCAGGTGATATATCCCACTCTATGCCTATACAGCCTTCCGTTGGAGGTATACGTAGAAACTTCTCCCGACGCATACCTCTGCCGAAAAGAAAAAATTGAATGTGAACATACTCCAAGAAGCCCACAGCTCTGAATAAATATGGCGCAACTTGGGTTGTCAGTGCTGCACAAACTGACATCTACACCAGTTAGCATAGATGTCAGCTATAATATCCGCAGGTGTAAATTAAATATGTCATGCAGGAGATCCGCTCTCCCGCTGGTCCCGACTTACTAGCTGAAAAGACGCGAAAACAGCATAATGTCTCAAAAAGCTACAATTTTTACTCAAAACGGGCATGCGCCAAAATTTCCCATTACATTACTTTACAATATCATGTATTACAAAGACATTTACTTTTGAGCTACTTTGACTAAATCGTTAGCAAATGGAAAAAAAAAAACACCAAGGAAAAAAATGTAATTAAAAAACTACGGCCTCCTCCATTTCCCCTCTAGCCGTCCTTTCCATCTCCAAAATGGTGTGTTTTCTGCCATTTTAGGTAGAAAAATTTCTATTTGCTCACCATTTAGGCAAAGTAGCAGGAGGGTATATTATGCAGCTTCTCAAACTCTACCTTGAAGAGCTGTGTGGTTTGTATTTTAATAGTAACTTTTTAATCTAAATGTACTTTTTACTCTGCCTGACTTGGTATTTATTTGTTCAGAGTTTCAAGCTCACATTGACTTGGTCCTCCCCTATAGGACCTCTCTATCTGTTGAACTAAGTATCATTACTAAAACTTATCTGAATCTGATTCTTAAACATCTAGTTACTACTTCTGATCATACAGTACAGTCAGCCAAGCATACCAAGTTACCAAGTTCAATCACACAATATTAAAATGAGTAAGGATCATGGATACATATCAGCATTAGATACACATGGGTAGAACTTATCATTGTCAAACCTTGTTCTTAAAGCTTAAAAAAATGGTTTCAATTTATTAAAGATCATATCCGACTACTACCATAACAATTGACAGACATCAGGGGCTCCTTCCAGGAGAGTAATCACTAACCAGAGCATTGCCGACGCTCTGGCCATGGATTCCTGGGTTTTTAAACTCTTAACATCACTGTCCATATAGTGAAAGTGACATCAAGGGCTTTCCCAAGTCAGGAGTTCCCGGCCAGTGAGTGTTTGCGATGCTCTGGCCGGGGACTCCAGAGTTTAAAGCCAAATATGGATATTTAAAGCCATATATGCACAGTAAAGTGAGAGGCTTTCTCTACAAGCGTAATTCCCGGCCACAGCGCTGCCAACGCTCCGACTTGGAATTCTCACATTACAAAGCCCCTAATGTCACTGTCTATGTACAGACAGTAACATCAAGGGATCCTCCAGGAGCAGAATCCATATATGGACAGTGACGTCAGGGGCTCCCTCCAGGAGTGGAATCCCCAGCCAGTGCAATGCCAGTGTTCTGGCCTAGGATTTTGACATCTTAAAGCTCCTAACGTCAGTGTCCATTTATGGACAGTGTTGTCAGGGGCTTCCCTAGGAGCAGAATCCCCAGTCAGAGCGTTGCTAACGTCCGGGGCTTTCCGAGCCTAGTGCTTAAAGTAACGCTGTGCCCGGGGAGTTCAGGTGATATATCCCACTCTATGCCTATACAGCCTTCCGTTGGAGGTATACGTAGAAACTTCTCCCGACGCATACCTCTGCCGAAAAGAAAAAATTGAATGTGAACATACTCCAAGAAGCCCACAGCTCTGAATAAATATGGCGCAACTTGGGTTGTCAGTGCTGCACAAACTGACATCTACACCAGTTAGCATAGATGTCAGCTATAATATCCGCAGGTGTAAATTAAATATGTCATGCAGGAGATCTGCTCTCCCGCTGGTCCCGACTTACTAGCTGAAAAGACGCGAAAACAGCATAATGTCTCAAAAAGCTACAATTTTTACTCAAAACGGGCATGCGCCAAAATTTCCCATTACATTACTTTACAATATCATGTATTATAAAGACATTTACTTTTGAGCTACTTTGACTAAATCGTTAGCAAATGGAAAAAAAAAAAACACCAAGGAAAAAATGTAATTAAAAAACTACGGCCTCCTCCATTTCCCCTCTAGCCGTCCTTTCCATCTCCAAAATGGTGTGTTTTCTGCCATTTTAGGTAGAAAAAATTCTATTTGCTCACCATTTAGGCAAAGTAGCAGGAGGGTATATTATGCAGCTTCTCAAACTCTACCTTGAAGAGCTGTGTGGTTTGTATTTTAATAGTAACTTTTTAATCTAAATGTACTTTTTACTCTGCCTGACTTGGTATTTATTTGTTCAGAGTTTCAAGCTCAAATTGACTTGGTCCTGCCCTATAGGACCTCTCTATCTGTTGAACTAAGTATCATTACTAAAACTTATCTGAATCTGATTCTTAAACATCTAGTTACTACTTCTGATCATACAGTACAGTCAGCCAAGCATACCAAGTTACCAAGTTCAATCACACAATATTAAAATGAGTAAGGAGCATGGAAACATATCAGCATTAGATACACATGGGTAGAACTTATCATTGTTAAACCTTGTTCTTAAAGCTTAAAAAAATGGTTTAAATTTATTAAAGATCATATCCGACTACTACCATAACAATTGACAGACATCAGGGGCTCCTTCCAGGAGAGTAATCACTAAACAGAGCATTGCCGACGCTCTGGCCATGGATTCCTGGGTTTTTAAACTCCTAACATCACTGTCCATATAGTGAAAGTGACATCAAGGGCTTTCCCAAGTCAGGAGTTCCCGGCCAGTGAGTGCTTGCGATGCTCTGGCCGGGGACTTCAGAGTTTAAAGCCAAATATGGATATTTAAAGCCATATATGCACAGTAAAGTGAGAGGCTTTCTCTACAAGCGTAATTCCCGACCACAGTGCTGCCAACGCTCCGACTTGGAATTCTCACATTACAAAGCCCCTATTGTCACCTTCTATGTACAGACAGTAACATCAAGGGATCCTCCAGGAGCAGAATCCATATATGGACAGTGACGTCAGGGGCTCCCTCCAGGAGTGGAATCCCCAGCCAGTGCAATGCCAGTGTTCTGGCCTAGGATTTTGGCATCTTAAAGCTCCTAACGTCAGTGTCCATTTATGGACAGTGTTGTCAGGGGCTTCCCTAGGAGCAGAATCCCCAGTAAGAGCGTTGCTAACGTCAGGGGCTTTCCGAGCCTAGTGCTTAAAGTAACGCTGTGCCCGGGGAGTTCAGGTGATATATCACACTCTATGCCTATACAGCCTTCCGTTGGAGGTATACGTAGAGACTTCTCCCAACGCATACCTCTGCCGAAAAGAAAATATTGAATGTGAACATACTCCAAGAAGCCCAAAGCTCTGAATAAATATTGCGCAACTTGGGTTGTCAGTGCTGCACAAACTGACATCTACACCAGTTAGCATAGATGTCAGCTATAATATCCGCAGGTGTAAATTAAATATGTCATGCAGGAGATCTGCTCTCCCGCTGGTCCCGACTTACTAGCTGAAAAGACGCGAAAACAGCATAATGTCTCAAAAAGCTACAATTTTTACTCAAAACGGGCATGCGCCAAAATTTCCCATTACATTACTTTACAATATCATGTATTATAAAGACATTTACTTTTGAGCTACTTTGACTAAATCGTTAGCAAATGGAAAAAAAAAAAAACCAAGGAAAAAATTTAATTAAAAAACTACGGCCTCCTCCATTTTCCCTCTAGCTGTCCTTTCCATCTCCAAAATCGTGTGTTTTCTGCCATTTTAGGTAGAAAATTTTCTATTTGCTCACCATTTAGGCAAAGTAGCAGGAGGGTATATTATGCAGCTTCTCAAACTCTATCTTGAAGAGCTGTGTGGTTTGTATTTTAATAGTAACTTTTTAATCTAAATTTACTTTTTACTCTGCCTGACTTGGTATTTATTTGTTCAGAGTTTCAAGCTCACATTGACTTGGTCCTCCCCTATAGGACCTCTCTATCTGTTGAACTAAGTATCATTACTAAAACTTATCTGAATCTGATTCTTGAACATCTAGTTACTACTTCTGATCATACAGTACAGTCAGCCAAGCATACCAAGTTACCAAGTTCAATCACACAATATTAAAATGAGTAAGGAGCATGGATACATATCAGCATTAGATACACATGGGTAGAACTTATCATTGTCAAACCTTGTTCTTAAAGCTTTAAAAAATGGTTTAAATTTATTAAAGGTCATATCCGACTACTACCATAACAATTGACAGACAGACATCAGGGGCTCCTTCCAGGAGAGTAATCACTAACCAAAGCATTGCCGACGCTCTGGCCATGGATTCCTGGGTTTTTAAACTCTTAACATCACTGTCCATATAGTGAAAGTGACATCAAGCGCTTTCCCAAGTCAGGAGTTCCCGGCCAGTGAGTGCTTGCGATGCTCTGGCCGGGGACTCCAGAGTTTAAAGCCAAATATGGATATTTAAAGCCATATATGCACAGTAAAGTGAGAGGCTTTCTCTACAAGCGTAATTCCCGACCACAGCGCTGCCAACGCTCCGACTTGGAATTCTCACATTACAAAGCCCCTAATGTCACTGTCTATGTACAGACAGTAACATCAAGGGATCCTCCAGGAGCAGAATCCATATATGGACAGTGACATCAGGGGCTCCCTCCAGGAGTGGAATCCCCAGCCAGTGCAATGCCAGTGTTCTGGCCTAGGATTTTGGCATCTTAAAGCTCCTAACGTCAGTGTCCATTTATGGACAGTGTTGTCAGGGGCTTCCCTAGGAGCAGAATCCCCAGTCAGAGCGTTGCTGACGTCAGGGGCTTTCCGAGCCTAGTGCTTAAAGTAACGCTGTGCCCGGGGAGTTCAGGCGATATATCCCACTCTATGCCTATACAGCCTTCCATTGGAGGTATACGTAGAGACTTCTCCCAACGCATACCTCTGACAAAAAGAAAAAATTGAATGTGAACATACTCCAAGAAGCCCACAGCTCTGAATAAATATGGCGCAACTTGGGTTGTCAGTGCTGCACAAACTCACATCTACACCAGTTAGCATAGATGTCAGCTATAATATCCGCAGGTGTAAATTAAATATGTCATGCAGGAGATCTGCTCTCCCGCTGGTCCCGACTTACTAGCTGAAAAGACGCGAAAACAGCATAATGTCTCAAAAAGCTAAAATTTTTACTCAAAACGGGCATGCGCCAAAATTTCCCATTACATTACTTTACAATATCATGTATTATAAAGACATTTACTTTTGAGCTACTTTGACTAAATCGTTAGCAAATGGAAAAAAAAAAACACCAAGGAAAAAGATGTAATTAAAAAACTACGGCCTCCTCCATTTCCCCTCTAGCCGTCCTTTCCATCTCCAAAATGGTGTGTTTTCTGCCATTTTAGGTAGAAAAAATTCTATTTGCTCACCATTTAGGCAAAGAAGCAGGAGGGTATATTATGCAGCTTCTCAAACTCTACCTTGAAGAGCTGTGTGGTTTGTATTTTAATAGTAACTTTGTAATCTAAATGTACTTTTTACTCTGCCTGACTTGGTATTTATTTGTTCAGAGTTTCAAGCTCACATTGACTTGGTCCTCCCCTATAGGACCTCTCTATCTGTTGAACTAAGTATCATTACTAAAACTTATCTGAATCTGATTCTTGAACATCTAGTTACTACTTCTGATCATACAGTACAGTCAGCCAAGCATACCAAGTTACCAAGTTCAATCACACAATATTAAAATGAGTAAGGAGCATGGATACATATCAGCATTAGATACACATGGGTAGAACTTATCATTGTCAAACCTTGTTCTTAAAGCTTTAAAAAATGGTTTAAATTTATTAAAGGTCATATCCGACTACTACCATAACAATTGACAGACATCAGGGGCTCCTTCCAGGAGAGTAATCACTAACCAGAGCATTGCCGACGCTCTGGCCATGGATTCCTGGGTTTTTAAACTCTTAACATCACTGTCCATATAGTGAAAGTGACATCAAGCGCTTTCCCAAGTCAGGAGTTCCCAGCCAGTGAGTGCTTGCGATGCTCTGGCCGGGGACTCCAGAGTTTAAAGCCAAATATGGATATTTAAAGCCATATATGCACAGTAAAGTGAGAGGCTTTCTCTACAAGCGTAATTCCCGACCACAGTGCTGCCAACGCTCCGACTTGGAATTCTCACATTACAAAGCCCCTAATGTCACCTTCTATGTACAGACAGTAACATCAAGGGATCCTCCAGGAGCAGAATCCATATATGGACAGTGACGTCAGGGGCTCCCTCCAGGAGTGGAATCCCCAGCCAGTGCAATGCCAGTGTTCTGGCCTAGGATTTTGGCATCTTAAAGCTCCTAAAGTCAGTGTCCATTTATGGACAGTGTTGTCAGGGGCTTCCCTAGGAGCAGAATCCCCAGTCAGAGCGTTGCTAACGTCAGGGGCTTTCCGAGCCTAGTGCTTAAAGTAACGCTGTGTCCGGGGAGTTCAGGTGATATATCCCACTCTATGCCTATACAGCCTTCCGTTGGAGGTATACGTAGAGACTTCTCCCAACGCATACCTCTGACGAAAAGAAAAAATTGAATGTGAACATACTCCAAGAAGCCCACAGCTCTGAATAAATATGGCGCAACTTGGGTTGTCAGTGCTGCACAAACTGACATCTACACCAGTTAGCATAGATGTCAGCTATAATATCCACAGGTGTAAATTAAATATGTCATGCAGGAGATCTGGTCTCCCGCTGGTCCCGACTTACTAGCTGAAAAGACGCGAAAACAGCATAATGTCTCAAAAAGCTAAAATTTTTATTCAAAACGGGCATGCGCCAAAATTTCCCATTACATTACTTTACAATATCATGTATTATAAAGACATTTACTTTTGAGCTACTTTGACTAAATCGTTAGCAAATGGAAAAAAAAAAACACCAAGGAAAAAATTTAATTAAAAAACTACGGCCTCCTCCATTTCCCCTCTAGCCGTCCTTTCCATCTCCAAAATGGTGTGTTTTCTGCCATTTTAGGTAGAAAAATTTCTATTTGCTCACCATTTAGGCAAAGTAGCAGGAGGGTATATTATGCAGCTTCTCAAACTCTATCTTGAAGAGCTGTGTGGTTTGTATTTTAATAGTAACTTTTTAATCTAAATTTACTTTTTACTCTGCCTGACTTGGTATTTATTTGTTCAGAGTTTCAAGCTCACATTGACTTGGTCCTCCCCTATAGGACCTCTCTATCTGTTGAACTAAGTATCATTACTAAAACTTATCTGAATCTGATTCTTGAACATCTAGTTACTACTTCTGATCATACAGTACAGTCAGCCAAGCATACCAAGTTACCAAGTTCAATCACACAATATTAAAATGAGTAAGGAGCATGGATACATATCAGCATTAGATACACATGGGTAGAACTTATCATTGTCAAACCTTGTTCTTAAAGCTTTAAAAAATGGTTTAAATTTATTAAAGGTCATATCCGACTACTACCATAACAATTGACAGACAGACATCAGGGGCTCCTTCCAGGAGAGTAATCACTAACCAGAGTATTGCCGACGCTCTGGCCATGGATTCCTGGGTTTTTAAACTCTTAACATCACTGTCCATATAGTGAAAGTGACATCAAGCGCTTTCCCAAGTCAGGAGTTCCCGGCCAGTGAGTGCTTGCGATGCTCTGGCCGGGGACTCCAGAGTTTAAAGCCAAATATGGATATTTAAAGCCATATATGCACAGTAAAGTGAGAGGCTTTCTCTACAAGCGTAATTCCCGACCACAGCGCTGCCAACGCTCCGACTTGGAATTCTCACATTACAAAGCCCCTAATGTCACTGTCTATGTACAGACAGTAACATCAAGGGATCCTCCAGGAGCAGAATCCATATATGGACAGTGACATCAGGGGCTCCCTCCAGGAGTGGAATCCCCAGCCAGTGCAATGCCAGTGTTCTGGCCTAGGATTTTGGCATCTTAAAGCTCCTAACGTCAGTGTCCATTTATGGACAGTGTTGTCAGGGGCTTCCCTAGGAGCAGAATCCCCAGTCAGAGCGTTGCTGACGTCAGGGGCTTTCCGAGCCTAGTGCTTAAAGTAACGCTGTGCCCGGGGAGTTCAGGCGATATATCCCACTCTATGCCTATACAGCCTTCCATTGGAGGTATACGTAGAGACTTCTCCCAACGCATACCTCTGACAAAAAGAAAAAATTGAATGTGAACATACTCCAAGAAGCCCACAGCTCTGAATAAATATGGCGCAACTTGGGTTGTCAGTGCTGCACAAACTCACATCTACACCAGTTAGCATAGATGTCAGCTATAATATCCGCAGGTGTAAATTAAATATGTCATGCAGGAGATCTGCTCTCCCGCTGGTCCCGACTTACTAGCTGAAAAGACGCGAAAACAGCATAATGTCTCAAAAAGCTAAAATTTTTACTCAAAACGGGCATGCGCCAAAATTTCCCATTACATTACTTTACAATATCATGTATTATAAAGACATTTACTTTTGAGCTACTTTGACTAAATCGTTAGCAAATGGAAAAAAAAAAACACCAAGGAAAAAGATGTAATTAAAAAACTACGGCCTCCTCCATTTCCCCTCTAGCCGTCCTTTCCATCTCCAAAATGGTGTGTTTTCTGCCATTTTAGGTAGAAAAAATTCTATTTGCTCACCATTTAGGCAAAGAAGCAGGAGGGTATATTATGCAGCTTCTCAAACTCTACCTTGAAGAGCTGTGTGGTTTGTATTTTAATAGTAACTTTGTAATCTAAATGTACTTTTTACTCTGCCTGACTTGGTATTTATTTGTTCAGAGTTTCAAGCTCACATTGACTTGGTCCTCCCCTATAGGACCTCTCTATCTGTTGAACTAAGTATCATTACTAAAACTTATCTGAATCTGATTCTTGAACATCTAGTTACTACTTCTGATCATACAGTACAGTCAGCCAAGCATACCAAGTTACCAAGTTCAATCACACAATATTAAAATGAGTAAGGAGCATGGATACATATCAGCATTAGATACACATGGGTAGAACTTATCATTGTCAAACCTTGTTCTTAAAGCTTTAAAAAATGGTTTAAATTTATTAAAGGTCATATCCGACTACTACCATAACAATTGACAGACATCAGGGGCTCCTTCCAGGAGAGTAATCACTAACCAGAGCATTGCCGACGCTCTGGCCATGGATTCCTGGGTTTTTAAACTCTTAACATCACTGTCCATATAGTGAAAGTGACATCAAGCGCTTTCCCAAGTCAGGAGTTCCCGGCCAGTGAGTGCTTGCGATGCTCTGGCCGGGGACTCCAGAGTTTAAAGCCAAATATGGATATTTAAAGCCATATATGCACAGTAAAGTGAGAGGCTTTCTCTACAAGCGTAATTCCCGACCACAGTGCTGCCAACGCTCCGACTTGGAATTCTCACATTACAAAGCCCCTAATGTCACCTTCTATGTACAGACAGTAACATCAAGGGATCCTCCAGGAGCAGAATCCATATATGGACAGTGACGTCAGGGGCTCCCTCCAGGAGTGGAATCCCCAGCCAGTGCAATGCCAGTGTTCTGGCCTAGGATTTTGGCATCTTAAAGCTCCTAAAGTCAGTGTCCATTTATGGACAGTGTTGTCAGGGGCTTCCCTAGGAGCAGAATCCCCAGTCAGAGCGTTGCTAACGTCAGGGGCTTTCCGAGCCTAGTGCTTAAAGTAACGCTGTGTCCGGGGAGTTCAGGTGATATATCCCACTCTATGCCTATACAGCCTTCCGTTGGAGGTATACGTAGAGACTTCTCCCAACGCATACCTCTGACGAAAAGAAAAAATTGAATGTGAACATACTCCAAGAAGCCCACAGCTCTGAATAAATATGGCGCAACTTGGGTTGTCAGTGCTGCACAAACTGACATCTACACCAGTTAGCATAGATGTCAGCTATAATATCCACAGGTGTAAATTAAATATGTCATGCAGGAGATCTGGTCTCCCGCTGGTCCCGACTTACTAGCTGAAAAGACGCGAAAACAGCATAATGTCTCAAAAAGCTAAAATTTTTATTCAAAACGGGCATGCGCCAAAATTTCCCATTACATTACTTTACAATATCATGTATTATAAAGACATTTACTTTTGAGCTACTTTGACTAAATCGTTAGCAAATGGAAAAAAAAAAACACCAAGGAAAAAATTTAATTAAAAAACTACGGCCTCCTCCATTTCCCCTCTAGCCGTCCTTTCCATCTCCAAAATGGTGTGTTTTCTGCCATTTTAGGTAGAAAAATTTCTATTTGCTCACCATTTAGGCAAAGTAGCAGGAGGGTATATTATGCAGCTTCTCAAACTCTATCTTGAAGAGCTGTGTGGTTTGTATTTTAATAGTAACTTTTTAATCTAAATTTACTTTTTACTCTGCCTGACTTGGTATTTATTTGTTCAGAGTTTCAAGCTCACATTGACTTGGTCCTCCCCTATAGGACCTCTCTATCTGTTGAACTAAGTATCATTACTAAAACTTATCTGAATCTGATTCTTGAACATCTAGTTACTACTTCTGATCATACAGTACAGTCAGCCAAGCATACCAAGTTACCAAGTTCAATCACACAATATTAAAATGAGTAAGGAGCATGGATACATATCAGCATTAGATACACATGGGTAGAACTTATCATTGTCAAACCTTGTTCTTAAAGCTTTAAAAAATGGTTTAAATTTATTAAAGGTCATATCCGACTACTACCATAACAATTGACAGACAGACATCAGGGGCTCCTTCCAGGAGAGTAATCACTAACCAGAGTATTGCCGACGCTCTGGCCATGGATTCCTGGGTTTTTAAACTCTTAACATCACTGTCCATATAGTGAAAGTGACATCAAGCGCTTTCCCAAGTCAGGAGTTCCCGGCCAGTGAGTGCTTGCGATGCTCTGGCCGGGGACTCCAGAGTTTAAAGCCAAATATGGATATTTAAAGCCATATATGCACAGTAAAGTGAGAGGCTTTCTCTACAAGCGTAATTCCCGACCACAGCGCTGCCAACGCTCCGACTTGGAATTCTCACATTACAAAGCCCCTAATGTCACTGTCTATGTACAGACAGTAACATCAAGGGATCCTCCAGGAGCAGAATCCATATATGGACAGTGACATCAGGGGCTCCCTCCAGGAGTGGAATCCCCAGCCAGTGCAATGCCAGTGTTCTGGCCTAGGATTTTGGCATCTTAAAGCTCCTAACGTCAGTGTCCATTTATGGACAGTGTTGTCAGGGGCTTCCCTAGGAGCAGAATCCCCAGTCAGAGCGTTGCTGACGTCAGGGGCTTTCCGAGCCTAGTGCTTAAAGTAACGCTGTGCCCGGGGAGTTCAGGCGATATATCCCACTCTATGCCTATACAGCCTTCCATTGGAGGTATACGTAGAGACTTCTCCCAACGCATACCTCTGACAAAAAGAAAAAATTGAATGTGAACATACTCCAAGAAGCCCACAGCTCTGAATAAATATGGCGCAACTTGGGTTGTCAGTGCTGCACAAACTCACATCTACACCAGTTAGCATAGATGTCAGCTATAATATCCGCAGGTGTAAATTAAATATGTCATGCAGGAGATCTGCTCTCCCGCTGGTCCCGACTTACTAGCTGAAAAGACGCGAAAACAGCATAATGTCTCAAAAAGCTAAAATTTTTACTCAAAACGGGCATGCGCCAAAATTTCCCATTACATTACTTTACAATATCATGTATTATAAAGACATTTACTTTTGAGCTACTTTGACTAAATCGTTAGCAAATGGAAAAAAAAAAACACCAAGGAAAAAGATGTAATTAAAAAACTACGGCCTCCTCCATTTCCCCTCTAGCCGTCCTTTCCATCTCCAAAATGGTGTGTTTTCTGCCATTTTAGGTAGAAAAAATTCTATTTGCTCACCATTTAGGCAAAGAAGCAGGAGGGTATATTATGCAGCTTCTCAAACTCTACCTTGAAGAGCTGTGTGGTTTGTATTTTAATAGTAACTTTGTAATCTAAATGTACTTTTTACTCTGCCTGACTTGGTATTTATTTGTTCAGAGTTTCAAGCTCACATTGACTTGGTCCTCCCCTATAGGACCTCTCTATCTGTTGAACTAAGTATCATTACTAAAACTTATCTGAATCTGATTCTTGAACATCTAGTTACTACTTCTGATCATACAGTACAGTCAGCCAAGCATACCAAGTTACCAAGTTCAATCACACAATATTAAAATGAGTAAGGAGCATGGATACATATCAGCATTAGATACACATGGGTAGAACTTATCATTGTCAAACCTTGTTCTTAAAGCTTTAAAAAATGGTTTAAATTTATTAAAGGTCATATCCGACTACTACCATAACAATTGACAGACATCAGGGGCTCCTTCCAGGAGAGTAATCACTAACCAGAGCATTGCCGACGCTCTGGCCATGGATTCCTGGGTTTTTAAACTCTTAACATCACTGTCCATATAGTGAAAGTGACATCAAGCGCTTTCCCAAGTCAGGAGTTCCCGGCCAGTGAGTGCTTGCGATGCTCTGGCCGGGGACTCCAGAGTTTAAAGCCAAATATGGATATTTAAAGCCATATATGCACAGTAAAGTGAGAGGCTTTCTCTACAAGCGTAATTCCCGACCACAGTGCTGCCAACGCTCCGACTTGGAATTCTCACATTACAAAGCCCCTAATGTCACCTTCTATGTACAGACAGTAACATCAAGGGATCCTCCAGGAGCAGAATCCATATATGGACAGTGACGTCAGGGGCTCCCTCCAGGAGTGGAATCCCCAGCCAGTGCAATGCCAGTGTTCTGGCCTAGGATTTTGGCATCTTAAAGCTCCTAAAGTCAGTGTCCATTTATGGACAGTGTTGTCAGGGGCTTCCCTAGGAGCAGAATCCCCAGTCAGAGCGTTGCTAACGTCAGGGGCTTTCCGAGCCTAGTGCTTAAAGTAACGCTGTGTCCGGGGAGTTCAGGTGATATATCCCACTCTATGCCTATACAGCCTTCCGTTGGAGGTATACGTAGAGACTTCTCCCAACGCATACCTCTGACGAAAAGAAAAAATTGAATGTGAACATACTCCAAGAAGCCCACAGCTCTGAATAAATATGGCGCAACTTGGGTTGTCAGTGCTGCACAAACTGACATCTACACCAGTTAGCATAGATGTCAGCTATAATATCCACAGGTGTAAATTAAATATGTCATGCAGGAGATCTGGTCTCCCGCTGGTCCCGACTTACTAGCTGAAAAGACGCGAAAACAGCATAATGTCTCAAAAAGCTAAAATTTTTATTCAAAACGGGCATGCGCCAAAATTTCCCATTACATTACTTTACAATATCATGTATTATAAAGACATTTACTTTTGAGCTACTTTGACTAAATCGTTAGCAAATGGAAAAAAAAAAACACCAAGGAAAAAATGTAATTAAAAAACTACGGCCTCCTCCATTTCCCCTCTAGCCGTCCTTTCCATCTCCAAAATGGTGTGTTTTCTGCCATTTTAGGTAGAAAAATTTCTATTTGCTCACCATTTAGGCAAAGTAGCAGGAGGGTATATTATGCAGCTTCTCAAACTCTATCTTGAAGAGCTGTGTGGTTTGTATTTTAATAGTAACTTTTTAATCTAAATTTACTTTTTACTCTGCCTGACTTGGTATTTATTTGTTCAGAGTTTCAAGCTCACATTGACTTGGTCCTCCCCTATAGGACCTCTCTATCTGTTGAACTAAGTATCATTACTAAAACTTATCTGAATCTGATTCTTGAACATCTAGTTACTACTTCTGATCATACAGTACAGTCAGCCAAGCATACCAAGTTACCAAGTTCAATCACACAATATTAAAATGAGTAAGGAGCATGGATACATATCAGCATTAGATACACATGGGTAGAACTTATCATTGTCAAACCTTGTTCTTAAAGCTTAAAAAAATGGTTTAAATTTATTAAAGGTCATATCCGACTACTACCATAACAATTGACAGACATCAGGGGCTCCTTCCAGGAGAGTAATCACTAAACAGAGCATTGCCGACGCTCTGGCCATGGATTCCTGTGTTTTTAAACTCCTAACATCACTGTCCATATAGTGAAAGTGACATCAAGGGCTTTCCCAAGTCAGGAGTTCCCGGCCAGTGAGTGCTTGCGATGCTCTGGCTGGGGACTCCAGAGTTTAAAGCCAAATATGGATATTTAAAGCCATATATGCACAGTAAAGTGAGAGGCTTTCTCTACAAGAGTAATTCCCGGCCACAGAGCTGCCAACGCTCCGACTTGGAATTCTCACATTACAAAGCCCCTAATGTCACTGTCTATGTACAGACAGTAACATCAAGGGATCCTCCAGGAGCAGAATCCATATATGGACAGTGACATCAGGGGCTCCCTCCAGGAGTGGAATCCCCAGCCAGTGCAATGCCAGTGTTCTGGCCTAGGATTTTGGCATCTTAAAGCTCCTAACGTCAGTGTCCATTTATGGACAGTGTTGTCAGGGGCTTCCCTAGGAGCAGAATCCCCAGTCAGAGCGTTGCTGACGTCAGGGGCTTTCCGAGCCTAGTGCTTAAAGTAACGCTGTGCCCGGGGAGTTCAGGCGATATATCCCACTCTATGCCTATACAGCCTTCCATTGGAGGTATACGTAGAGACTTCTCCCAACGCATACCTCTGACAAAAAGAAAAAATTGAATGTGAACATACTCCAAGAAGCCCACAGCTCTGAATAAATATGGCGCAACTTGGGTTGTCAGTGCTGCACAAACTCACATCTACACCAGTTAGCATAGATGTCAGCTATAATATCCGCAGGTGTAAATTAAATATGTCATGCAGGAGATCTGCTCTCCCGCTGGTCCCGACTTACTAGCTGAAAAGACGCGAAAACAGCATAATGTCTCAAAAAGCTAAAATTTTTACTCAAAACGGGCATGCGCCAAAATTTCCCATTACATTACTTTACAATATCATGTATTATAAAGACATTTACTTTTGAGCTACTTTGACTAAATCGTTAGCAAATGGAAAAAAAAAAACACCAAGGAAAAAGATGTAATTAAAAAACTACGGCCTCCTCCATTTCCCCTCTAGCCGTCCTTTCCATCTCCAAAATGGTGTGTTTTCTGCCATTTTAGGTAGAAAAAATTCTATTTGCTCACCATTTAGGCAAAGAAGCAGGAGGGTATATTATGCAGCTTCTCAAACTCTACCTTGAAGAGCTGTGTGGTTTGTATTTTAATAGTAACTTTGTAATCTAAATGTACTTTTTACTCTGCCTGACTTGGTATTTATTTGTTCAGAGTTTCAAGCTCACATTGACTTGGTCCTCCCCTATAGGACCTCTCTATCTGTTGAACTAAGTATCATTACTAAAACTTATCTGAATCTGATTCTTGAACATCTAGTTACTACTTCTGATCATACAGTACAGTCAGCCAAGCATACCAAGTTACCAAGTTCAATCACACAATATTAAAATGAGTAAGGAGCATGGATACATATCAGCATTAGATACACATGGGTAGAACTTATCATTGTCAAACCTTGTTCTTAAAGCTTTAAAAAATGGTTTAAATTTATTAAAGGTCATATCCGACTACTACCATAACAATTGACAGACATCAGGGGCTCCTTCCAGGAGAGTAATCACTAACCAGAGCATTGCCGACGCTCTGGCCATGGATTCCTGGGTTTTTAAACTCAACATCACTGTCCATATAGTGAAAGTGACATCAAGCGCTTTCCCAAGTCAGGAGTTCCCGGCCAGTGAGTGCTTGCGATGCTCTGGCCGGGGACTCCAGAGTTTAAAGCCAAATATGGATATTTAAAGCCATATATGCACAGTAAAGTGAGAGGCTTTCTCTACAAGCGTAATTCCCGACCACAGTGCTGCCAACGCTCCGACTTGGAATTCTCACATTACAAAGCCCCTAATGTCACCTTCTATGTACAGACAGTAACATCAAGGGATCCTCCAGGAGCAGAATCCATATATGGACAGTGACGTCAGGGGCTCCCTCCAGGAGTGGAATCCCCAGCCAGTGCAATGCCAGTGTTCTGGCCTAGGATTTTGGCATCTTAAAGCTCCTAAAGTCAGTGTCCATTTATGGACAGTGTTGTCAGGGGCTTCCCTAGGAGCAGAATCCCCAGTCAGGGGCTTTCTGAGCCTAGTGCTTAAAGTAACGCTGTGCCCGGGGAGTTCAGGTTATATATCACACTCTATGCCTATACAGCCTTCCGTTGGAGGTATACGTAGAGACTTCTCCCAACGCATACCTCTGATGAAAAGAAAAAATTTAATGTGAACATACTCCAAGAAGCCCACAGCTCTGAATAAATATGGCGCAACTTGGGTTGTCAGTGCTGCACAAACTGACATCTACACCAGTTAGCATAGATGTCAGCTATAATATCCGCAGGTGTAAATTAAATATGTCATGCAGGAGATCTGCTCTCCCGCTGGTCCCGACTTACTAGCTGAAAAGACGCGAAAACAGCATAATGTCTCAAAAGCTACAATTTTTACTCAAAACGGGCATGCGCCAAAATTTCCCATTACATTACTTTACAATATCATGTATTATAAAGACATTTACTTTTGAGCTACTTTGACTAAATCGTTAGCAAATGGGAAAAAAAAAACACCAAGGAAAAAAATGTAATTAAAAAACGACGGCCTCCTCCATTTCCCCTCTAGCCGTCCTTTCCATCTCCAGAATGGTGTGTTTTCTGCCATTTTAGGTAGAAAAATTTCTATTTGCTCACCATTTAGGCAAAGTAGAAGGAGGGTATATTATGCAGCTTCTCAAACTCTACCTTGAAGAGCTGTGTGGTTTGTATTTTAATAGTAACTTTTTAATCTAAATTAACTTTTTACTCTGCCTGACTTGGTATTTATTTGTTCAGAGTTTCAAGCTCACATTGACTTGGTCCTCCCCTATAGGACCTCTCTATCTGTTGAACTAAGTATCATTACTAAAACTTATCTGAATCTGATTCTTAAACATCTAGTTACTACTTCTGATCATACAGTACAGTCAGCCAAGCATACCAAGTTACCAAGTTCAATCACACAATATTAAAATGAGTAAGGAGCATGGATACATATCAGCATTAGATACACATGGGTAGAACTTATCATTGTCAAACCTTGTTCTTAAAGCTTAAAAAAATGGTTTCAATTTATTAAAGATAATATCCGACTACTACCTTAACAATTGACAGACATCAGGGGCTCCTTCCAGGAGAGTAATCACTAACCAGAGCATTGCCGACACTCTGGCCATGGATTCCTGTGTTTTTAAACTCCTAACATCACTGTCCATATACTGAAAGTGACATCAAGGGCTTTCCCAAGTCAGGAGTTCCCGGCCAGTGAGTGCTTGCGATGCTCTGGCCGGGGACTCCAGAGTTTAAAGCCAAATATGGATATTTAAAGCCATATATGCACAGTAAAGTGAGAGGCTTTCTCTACAAGCGTAATTCCCGGCCACAGCGCTGCCAACGCTCCAACTTGGAATTCTCACATTACAAAGCCCCTAATGTCACTGTCTATGTACAGACAGTAACATCAAGGGATCTTCCAGGAGCAGAATCCATATATGGACAGTGACGTCAGGGGCTCCCTCCAGGAGTGGAATCCCCAGCCAGTGCAATGCCAGTGTTCTGGCCTAGGATTTTGGCATCTTAAAACTCCTAACGTCAGTGTCCATTTATGGCCAGTGTTGTCAGGGGCTTCCCTAGGAGCAGAATCCCCAGTCAGAGCGTTGCTAACGTCAGGGGCTTTCCGAGCCTAGTGCTTAAAGTAACGCTGTGCCCGGGGAGTTCAGGTGATATATCCCACTCTATGCCTATACAGCCTTCCGTTGGAGGTATACGTAGAGACTTCTCCCGACGCATACCTCTGCCGAAAAGAAAAAATTGAATGTGAACATACTCCAAGAAGCCCACAGCTCTGAATAAATATGGCGCAACTTGGTTTGTCAGTGCTGCACAAACTGACATCTACACCAGTTAGCATAGATGTCAGCTATAATATCCGCAGGTGTAAATTAAATATGTCATGCAGGAGATCTGCTCTCCCGCTGGTCCCGACTTACTAGCTGAAAAGACGCGAAAACAGCATAATGTCTCAAAAAGCTACAATTTTTACTCAAAACGGGCATGCGCCAAAATTTCCCATTACATTACTTTACAATATCATGTATTATAAAGACATTTACTTTTGAGCTACTTTGACTAAATCGTTAGCAAATGGAAAAAAAAAAAACACCAAGGAAAAAATGTAATTAAAAAACTACGGCCTCCTCCATTTCCCCTCTAGCCGCCCTTTCCATCTCCAAAATGGTGTGTTTTCTGCCATTTTATGTAGAAACATTTCTATTTGCTCACCATTTAGGCAAACTAGCAGGAGGGTATATTATGCAGCTTCTCAAACTCTACCTTGAAGAGCTGTGTGGTTTGTATTTTAATAGTAACTTTTTAATCCAAATGTACTTTTTACTCTGCCTGACTTGGTATTTATTTGTTCAGAGTTTCAAGCTCACATTGACTTGGTCCTCCCCTATAGGACCTCTCTATCTGTTGAACTATGTATCATTACTAAAACTTATCTGAATCTGATTCTTAAATATCTAGTTACTACTTCTGATCATACAGTACAGTCAGCCAAGAATACCAAGTTACCAAGTTCAATCACACAATATTAAAATGAGTAAGGAGCATGGATACATATCAGCATTAGATACACATGGGTAGAACTTATCGTTGTTAAACCTTGTTCTTAATAGCTTAAAAAAATGGTTTAAATTTATTAAAGATCATATCCGACTACTACCATAACAATTGACAGACATCAGGGGCTCCTTCCAGGAGAGTAATCACTAAACAGAGCATTGCCGACGCTCTGGCCATGGATTCCTGGGTTTTTAAACTCCTAACATCACTGTCCATATAGTGAAAGTGACATCAAGGGCTTTCTCAAGTCAGGAGTTCCCGGCCAGTGAGTGCTTGCGATGCTCTGGCCGGGGACTCCAGAGTTTAAAGCCAAATATGGATATTTAAAGCCATATATGTACAGTAAAGTGAGAGGCTTTCTCTACAAGAGTAATTCCCGGCCACAGAGCTGCCAACGCTCCGACTTGGAATTCTCACATTACAAAGCCCCTAATGTCACTGTCTATGTACAGACAGTAACATCAAGGGATCCTCCAGGAGCAGAATCCATATATGGACAGTGACGTCAGGGGCTCCCTCCAGGAGTGGAATCCCCAGCCAGTGCAATGCCAGTGTTCTGGCCTAGGATTTTGGCATCTTAAAGCTCCTAACGTCAGTGTCCATATATGGACAGTGTTGTCAGGGGCTTCCCTAGGAGCAGAATCCCCAGTCAGAGCGTTGCTGACGTCAGGGGCTTTCCGAGCCTAGTGCTTAAAGTAACGCTGTGCCCGGGGAGTTCAGGCGATATATCCCACTCTATGCCTATACAGCCTTCCGTTGGAGGTATACGTAGAGACTTCTCCCAACGCATACCTCTGACGAAAAGAAAAAAATTGAATGTGAACATACTCCAAGAAGCCCACAGCTCTGAATAAATATGGCGCAACTTGGGTTGTCAGTGCTGCACAAACTGACATCTACACCAGTTAGCATAGATGTCAGCTATAATATCCGCAGGTGTAAATTAAATATGTCATGCAGGAGATCTGCTCTCCCGCTGGTCCCGACTTACTAGCTGAAAAGACGCGAAAACAGCATAATGTCTCAAAAAGCTAAAATTTTTACTCAAAACGGGCATGCGCCAAAATTTCCCATTACATTACTTTACAATATCATGTATTATAAAGACATTTACTTTTGAGCTACTTTGACTAAATCGTTAGCAAATGGAAAAAAAAAACACCAAGGAAAAAATTTAATTAAAAAACTACGGCCTCCTCCATTTCCCCTCTAGCCGTCCTTTCCATCTCCAAAATGGTGTGTTTTCTGCCATTTTAGGTAGAAAAATTTCTATTTGCTCACCATTTAGGCAAAGTAGCAGGAGGGTATATTATGCAGCTTCTCAAACTCTATCTTGAAGAGCTGTGTGGTTTGTATTTTAATAGTAACTTTTTAATCTAAATTTACTTTTTACTCTGCCTGACTTGGTATTTATTTGTTCAGAGTTTCAAGCTCACATTGACTTGGTCCTCCCCTATAGGACCTCTCTATCTGTTGAAAAACTTATCTGAATCTGATTCTTAAACATCTAGTTACTACTTCTGATCTTACAGTACAGTCAGCCAAGCATACCAAGTTACCAAGTTCAATCACACAATATTAAAATGAGTAAGGAGCATGGATACATATCAGCATTAGATACACATGGGTAGAACTTATCATTGTCAAACCTTGTTCTTAAAGCTTAAAAAAATTGTTTCAATTTATTAAAGATCATATCCGACTACTACCATAACAATTGACAGACATCAGGGGCTCCTTCCAGGAGAGTAATCACTAACCAGAGCATTGCCGACGCTCTGGCCATGGATTCCTGGGTTTTTAAACTCCTAACATCACTGTCCATATAGTGAAAGTGACATCAAGGGCTTTCCCAAGTCAGGAGTTCCCGGCCAGTGAGTGCTTGCGATGCTCTGGCCGGGGACTCCAGAGTTTAAAGCCAAATAAGGATATTTAAAGCCATATATGCACAGTAAAGTGAGAGGCTTTCTCTACAAGCGTAATTCCTTGCCACAGCGCTGCCAACGCTCCGACTTGGAATTCTCACATTACAAAGCCCCTAATGTCACTGTCTATGTACAGACAGTAACATCAAGGGATCCTCCAGGAGCAGAATCCATATATGGACAGTGACGTCAGGGGCTCCCTCCAGGAGTGGAATACCCACCCAGTGCAATGCCAGTGTTCTGGCCTAGGATTTTGACATCTTAAAGCTCCTAACGTCAGTGTCCATTTATGGACAGTGTTGTCAGGGGCTTCCCTAGGAGCAGAATCCCCAGTCAGAGCGTTGCTAACGTCCGGGGCTTTCCGAGCCTAGTGCTTAAAGTAACGCTGTGCCCGGGGAGTTCAGGTGATATATCCCACTCTATGCCTATACAGCCTTCCGTTGGAGGTATACGTAGAGACTTCTCCCAACGCATACCTCTGACGAAAAGAAAAAGTTGAATGTGAACATACTCCAAGAAGCCCACAGCTCTGAATAAATATGGCGCAACTTGGGTTGTCAGTGCTGCACAAACTGACATCTACACCAGTTAGCATAGATGTCAGCTATAATATCCGCAGGTGTAAATTAAATATGTCATGCAGGAGATCTGCTCTCCCGCTGGTCCCGACTTACTAGCTGAAAAGACGCGAAAACAGCATAATGTCTCAAAAAGCTACAATTTTTACTCAAAACGGGCATGCGCCAAAATTTCCCATTACATTACTTTACAATATCATGTATTATAAAGACATTTACTTTTGAGCTACTTTGACTAAATCGTTAGCAAATGGAAGAAAAAAAAACACCAAGGAAAAAAATGTAATTAAAAAACTACGGCCTCCTCCATTTCCCCTCTAGCCGTCCTTTCCATCTCCAAAATGGTGTGTTTTCTGCCATTTTAGGTAGAAAAATTTCTATTTGCTCACCATTTAGGCAAAGTAGCAGGAGGGTATATTATGCAGCTTCTCAAACTCTACCTTGAAGAGCTGTGTGGTTTGTATTTTAATAGTAACTTTTTAATCTAAATGTACTTTTTACTCTGCCTGACTTGGTATTTATTTGTTCAGAGTTTCAAGCTCACATTGACTTGGTCCTCCCCTATAGGACCTCTCTATCTGTTGAACTAAGTATCATTACTAAAACTTATCTGAATCTGATTCTTAAACATCTAGTTACTACTTCTGATCATACAGTACAGTCAGCCAAGCCTACCAAGTTACCAAGTTCAATCACACAATATTAAAATGAGTAAGGAGCATGGATACATATCAGCATTAGATACACATGGGTAGAACTTATCATTGTTAAACCTTGTTCTTAAAGCTTAAAAAAATGGTTTACATTTATTAAAGATCATATCCGACTACTACCATAACAATTGACAGACATCAGGGGCTCCTTCCAGGAGAGTAATCACTAACCAGAGCATTGCCGACGCTCTGGCCATGGATTCCTGGGTTTTTAAACTCCTAACATCACTGTCCATATAGTGAAAGTGACATCAAGGGCTTTCCCAAGTCAGGAGTTCCCGGCCAGTGAGTGTTTGCGATGCTCTGGCCGGGGACTCCAGAGTTTAAAGCAAAATATGGATATTTAAAGCCATATATGCACAGTAAAGTGAGAGGCTTTCTCTACAAGCGTAATTCCCGGCCACAGCGCTGCCAACGCTCCGACTTGGAATTCTCACATTACAAAGCCCCTAAAGTCACTGTCTATGTACAGACAGTAACATCAAGGGATCCTCCAGGAGCAGAATCCATATATGGACAGTGACGTCAGGGGCTCCCTGCAGGAGTGGAATCCCCAGCCAGTGCAATGCCAGTGTTCTGGCCTACGATTTTGGCATCTTAAAGCTCCTAACGTCAGTGTCCATTTATGGACAGTCTTGTCAGGGGCTTCCCTAGGAGCAGAATCCCCAGTCAGAGCGTTGCTAACGTCAGGGGCTTTCCGAGCCTAGTGCTTAAAGTAACGCTGTGCCCGGGGAGTTCAGGTGATATATCCCACTCTATGCCTATACAGCCTTCCGTTGGAGGTATACGTAGAGACTTCTCCCAATGCATACCTCTGACGAAAAGAAAAAATTGAATGTGAACATACTCCAAGAAGCCCACAGCTCTGAATAAATATGGCACAACTTTGGTTGTCAGTGCTGCACAAACTGACATCTACACCAGTTAGCATAGATGTCAGCTATAATATCCGCAGGTGTAAATTAAATATGTCATGCAGGAGATCTGCTCTCCCGCTGGTCCCGACTTACTAGCTGAAAAGACGCGAAAACAGCATAATGTCTCAAAAAGCTAAAATTTTTACTCAAAACGGGCATGCGCCAAAATTTCCCATTACATTACTTTACAATATCATGTATTATAAAGACATTTACTTTTGAGCTACTTTGACTAAATCGTTAGAAAAATGGAAAAAAAAAAACACCAAGGAAAAAAATGTAATTAAAAAACTACGGCCTCCTCCATTTCCCCTCTAGCCGTCCTTTCCATCTCCAAAATGGTGTGTTTTCTGCCATTTTAGGTAGAAAAATTTCTATTTGCTCACCATTTAGGCAAAGTAGCAGGAGGGTATATTATGCAGCTTCTCAAACTCTACCTTGAAGGGCTGTGTGGTATGTATTTTAATAGTAACTTTTTAATCTAAATGTACTTTTTACTCTGCCTGACTTGGTATTTATTTGTTCAGAGTTTCAAGCTCACATTGACTTGGTCCTCCCCTATAGGACCTCTCTATCTGTTGAACTAAGTATCATTACTAAAACTTATCTGAATCTGATTCTTAAACATCTAGTTACTACTTCTGATCATACAGTACAGTCAGCCAAGCATAGCAAGTTACCAAGATCAATCACACAATATTAAAATGAGTAAGGAGCATGGATACATATCAGCATTAGATACACATGGGTAGAACTTATCATTGTCAAACCTTGTTCTTGAAACTTAAAAAAATGTTTTACATTTATTAAAGATCATATCCGACTACTACCATAACAATTGACAGACATCAGGGGCTCCTTCCAGGAGAGTAATCACTAACCAGAGCATTGCCGACGCTCTGGCCATGGATTCCTGGGTTTTTAAACTCCTAACATCACTGTCCATATAGTGAAAGTGACATCAAGGGCTTTCCCAAGTCAGGAGTTCCCGGCCAGTGAGTGCTTGTGATGCTCTGGCCGGGGACTGCAGAGTTTAAAGCCAAATATGGATATTTAAAGTCATATATGCACAGTAAAGTGAGAGGCTTTCTCTACAAGCGTAATTCCCGGCCACAACGCTGCCAACGCTCCGACTTGAAATTCTCACATTACAAAGCCCCTAATGTCACTGTCTATGTACAGACAGTAACATCAAGGGATCCTCCAGGAGCAGAATCCATATATGGACAGTGACGTCAGGGGCTCCCTCCAGGAGTGGAATCCCCAGCCAGTGCAATGCCAGTGTTCTGGCCTAGGATTTTGGCATCTTAAAGCTCCTAACCTCAGTGTCCATTTATGGACAGTGTTGTCAGGGGCTTCCCTAGGAGCAGAATCCCCAGTCAGAGCGTTGCTAACGTCCGGGGCTTTCCGAGCCCAGTGCTTAAAGTAACGCTGTGCCCGGGGAGTTCAGGTGATATATCCCACTCTATGCCTATACAGCCTTCCGTTGGAGGTATACGTAGAGACTTCTCCCAATGCATACCTCTGACGAAAATAAAAAATTGAATGTGAACATACTCCAAGAAGCCCACAGCTCTGAATAAATATGGAGCAACTTGGGTTGTCAGTGCTGCATAAACTGACATCTACACCAGTTAGCATAGATGTCAGCTATAATATCCGCAGGTGTAAATTAAATATGTCATGCAGGAGATCTGCTCTCCCGCTGGTCCCGACTTACTAGCTGAAAAGACGCGAAAACAGCATAATGTCTCAAAAAGCTAACATTTTTACTCAAAACGGGCATGCACCAAAATTTCCCATTACATTACTTTACAAAATCATGTATTATAAAATGTTTTACTTTTGAGCTACTTTGCCTAAATCGTTAGCAAATGAAATAAAAGACACCTAGGAAAAAAAATAATTAAAAAAACACCGGCCTCCTCCATTTCCCTTCTAGCTGTCTTTTATATCTCCAAAATAGGTGTGTTTTCTGCCAATTTAGGTAGGAAAAAAAAAGAAACAATTTGCTTATCATTTAAAGAGGCTCTGTCACCACATTATAAGTGCCGTATCTCCTACATAAGGAGATCGGCGCTTTAATGTAGGTTTATTTTAAAAAAACTATCTATTTTTACCACTTTATTAGCGATTTTAGATTTATGCTAATGAGTTGCTTAATGCCCAAGTGGGTGTATTTTTACTTTAGACCAAGTGGGCGTTATACAGGGGAGTGTATGACGCTGACCAATCAGCCTTATGCACTCCTCTCCATTCATTTACTCAGCGCATAGGGATCCTGCTAGATCCTTATGTGCTGTCTTATACTAACACATTAACAATACTGAAGTGCTTAGACATTTAATAGACATTCCACGGGATGTCTATTCACAATCTCTGCACTTCGTTACTGTTTCTATGGTAGTTACAGCAGAGGAAGCGTGATCTCGTTGTATCACGCTTCCTCTGCTGTAAGTACCACAGACAGAGGAACGAAGTGCAGAGATTGTGAATAGACATCCCGTGGAATGTCTATTCACTGTCTAAACACTTCAGTAGAACGGGTGTCGCAAAAAAAAATTATTATATATAAATTTGATTTTAGTGTGTTATTAAAATACATTTTATTTATTTGTGTGTTTGTGTTTTACTTTTTTATTTTTTCTAACTTTTACTTCACTATGGGGGCTGCCATTTTTTTTTTCCATCTCTGTATGTGTCGATTAACGACACATACAGAGATGGAATACGGCACATACATCCCCATAGAGAATGCGAACGGGAGCCGTTCCATTAACTATGGTGTACGCCGTCTGTGTGGGAAAGGCGCATGCGCCGCTCCCACACAGTCCAAAAGGAAGGTCTTCGGCCGAGCGACATCCAGCGCCATTTTCATGTGGACCGGAAGCCGCGGCCGGACAGTAAGATGACTACTTCCGGTCGTGACTTCCGGACATGTGATTAGAAGCAAGTACTAGGACGGAGCGAAGTTAGCGGCGGCAGGAGCAGGTAAGTTGTGTTTGTGTATGTTTGTGTTTTACTGTGTGATTACCACTGTATGTAAGCCTACTACACTGTGCATTCGCTCAAAAAATGACGGCACATAGTGTAGGAGGTTTGAACATTCAACCCCCTCCTTTCTCCTGGCACTAGCCAGGACAAGGGAGGGGGGATTCTGTGAGCTCACTAGAGCGTGTGTGTCTATACCAAATTTGCAGCATAAAGCAATGAGGTTGCTTTACCACATTGCAATGCTGCAATTTTGGGAATTGCTCCCTCTAGTGACCAGCACATGGAAATGTTATAAATTAGAATCTAATTTATAATATTTCCTGAGTTGTGAAAAAATTAAAAAAAATAAGACAATGTCTAATCATGTATATACTAACAAAAAAGTCATGTATATACAACTAAAAAAGTTTCAATACATTAAAGATAATATCCGACTAGCTTAATTCATTTACCCTACCTTAACAACTAACAATGTCACTTGTTGTGAAAATTGACTTTTAAGTCCTAAAGCTGGTCACATGAATACAATGGGGGAATTTATTAAAGAGGCTCTGTCACCATATTATAAGTGGCCTATATTGTACATGATGTGATTGGCGCTGTAATGTAGATTACAGCAGTGTTTTTTAATTTAGAAATACGATCATTTTTGACAGAGTTATGACCTATTTTAGCTTTATGCTAATGAGTTTATTGATGACCAACTGGGCGTGTTTTACTTTTTGACCAAGTGGGCATTGTAAAGAGGAGTGTATAACGCTGACCAATCAGTGTCATACACTTCTCCCCATTCATTTACACAGCACATAGCGATATAGCTATATCGCTATGTGCAGCCACATAAACACACTATAACATTACTGCAGTGTTCTGATAATGAATATACATTATCTCCAGCCAGGACACGATGTGTATTCAGAATCCTGACACTTCTCTGTGATTTACAGCATAGCAGGCGTTGTCTCGTGAGATTACGCTGTAAGCTGTCATTTACAGCGAGATCTCGCTGTGCTGTGCTGTAGTCTCACACAGATGCTACAGAAGTGGTCAGGATTCTGAATAGACATCACGTCCTGGCTGGAGGTAATATATATTCATTGTCAGGACACTGCAGTAACGTTAGTGCTTGTATATGTGGCTGCACATAGCGATATAGCTATATCGCTAGTGCTGTGTAAATGAATGGGGAGAAGTGTATGACGCTGATTGGTCAGCGTCATACACTTCTCTTCACAACGCCCACTTAGTCAAAAAGTAAAACACGCCCAGGTGGTCATTAAGAAACTCATTAGAATAAAGCTAATATAGGTCATAACTCCGTCAAAAATGATCGTTTTTCTAAATAAAAAACACTGCTGTAATCCACATTACAGCGCCGATCACATTATGTACAAGATAGGCCACTTATAATGTGGTGACAGAGCCTCTTTAAGACTGTCATTTCATATGCCATTGTTAAACAGAAGCCTGCAGAAGTAAGTTGCGATAAATTTACTGTTAGTGACATTTTTACTACTTTTTTGTAGGGTTTTTATGACTGCCTCTGACAATCCTTCGGCTTTCAGTATCAGGCCCTCATAAGTCGACTGCACTATTTATTCTGTCAAAACAACGACGGAACCTTGTCACAATGGTGACAAACGGAAACCATTAGCAACGTTTCCGTCACTATTGAGATCAATGGTGATGCAAACGGAAGCTAAGGTTTCCGCTTGCCTTTCCATTGAGGGGTTTCCCCGATGGAAACCCTCAAAGGAAAGACAACGCTGATGTGAACACAGCCTTAGAGGGCATCTCTACCCATAAAATGCTGTATTTGGTATTCTTCCATAGTCTAAATTTTTCTTTTTGTCATGAATGTAGCCATATAACTACAATCAGGGGTGCACCAGGCTGTTACGTAAGTTCTTATGACCTCCAGGTAATGCTATAGCAGCATTCATGGAAAGAAATCAACATTAGCTTATTGTATATTGAAAGCTGCTGCAGCGCTCAGGAGGAAGGACGTTACAGCCGCTTGAGTGGCCATACAATAATTACATGTGAAAAGGGGGACATGGTTTTGAAAACTGGTGTAACTCTTGAAACATGTAAGAAACATGTAAAATGGCCTAGAGAAAGTCTGAATGTGACCCCCTGCCCTGGCATACAAAACTGGAATGGTCTTTACCTGTTTCCCTGCGGTGAACTTTCCTGCAGAGCCTGTGATTATGATGTGAAGATCTTGTAGCATGAAGAAAATGGTGGTCTTGTCTGAGAACTGAACAGGTCTGATGGGACGAAGACTGCTCTACACATAAGAGCTGCTGCATCAGGTGCTTGTCTGTAAAAAAGACACATCACAATGCCTTAGTATTCCATCAGCTGTGATGTCATCAACTGAAGGGAGAAGACTATGATGTCAACTGTAGGGAGAAGCCTGTGAGTGCTATAGATGAATATCCATGAAGAATTCATCATTTGTAGAGCACTGAAAGCAGATCATTATGCTTTATAAACATTTTGAGGCAACTCTGTTAGTAGAAAAAAAAACACATCGTATACCATTTTACACGTTGGCAATAGAATTCAGAATCACTACTGTAGGCTTATACTGGAACAATTGGGAACTTATTAAGGTTGCAGCATGCTTGGCCATTTTTATTTTTTTGCCTTCTAGCCATAATCTTTTTTTTACTTTAATGTCTACGTTTCTATTTGAGGCCTTGTTTTATTTTTGCAGGACAAGGTGTAACTTTTTTATGCATCACGTTTACGCTAGAAGACTTTCACTTTTGATTAGCACTTTAGAGCTTTACATGTGTATTCTTTTTATAATATTTTTTGTGCTGTATTAACATAATAGCCCAGCGGATCTCTACCTATAATATGCTGCCCTTCAGGAGTATTCCCAGGAACAATCCTCACTTCCTCATGTCTCATGTTAAAAGCGACACAAAGGCCTCGTTTACACGAGCGTGATATACGTGCGTGCGACGCACGTGCTTTTCACGCGTGTCGTACGCACCTATATTAGTCTATGCAGACAGTCTGTGAGTTTTGCTCAGTGTGAGTCCGCTGAAAAAAACTCACGACATGTCCTATCTTTGTGCGCTGTTCGCGCATCACGCACCCATTGAAGTCAATGGGTGTGTGAAAACCATGCATGCCGCACGGAAGCACTTCCGTGCGAACTGTGTGATTCGCGCAACAGCTGTCAAACTCTGAATGTAAATGTTAAGGATCTGCCAGGCACAGCTTCTGTATCCACGCCCATAGGTAATCAGTCTGCACGTGCTTCTATGTCTGTGAGACTGACTCCATCTTCCACCACTCAGGATGGCAGGCTTAGGAGTGGGAGAGCCTATCACAGCCTGGCCAGACGGAGCTAGCTCCCGCCCTCTGTCTATTTATACCTGCCTTTCCTGTTCCTCCTTGCTTGTGATTCTTCTCATTTTGTTTCCTGGCCCTGCTGCAGCTTCTTGCACCATTTGACCCTGCTTCATATTGACCCTGGCTTACTGACTACTTTCCTGCTCTGCGTTTGGTACCTCGTACACTCCTGGTTTGACTCGGCTCGTTCACCACTCTTGTTGCTCTCGGTGTTGCCGTGGGCAACTGCCCCTTTTCCCTTGCTTCTGTGTACCCTTATCTGTTTGTCTGTCGTGCACATATTGAGCGTAGGGACTGTCGCCCAGTTGTACCCCGTCGCCTAGGGCGGGTCGTTGCAAGTAGGCAGGGACTGAGTGGCGGGTAGATTAGGGCTCACTTGTCTGTTTCCTTACCCCCGTCATTACCGTAAACAGAAAAGCACCACGTGCTTTTCTGTTTACAAACATCCAAATGGAGTGTCATAATGATGGCGGCTGCGAGAAAATCTCGCAGTCGCGCATCATACGCTGATGACACACGGAGCTGTTAAGTGCCTTTTGCGCACGCAAAACGCCGCATTTTTTGCGTGCGCAAAACGCACATGCTCGTGTAAATCAGGCCTAAGGGTGTGTTCACATGGCTTATTTTCAGCTGTTTTTCGGGCTGTAAACGCATTGAAAAATGGCTGAAAATACATGGCCTGAACTAGGAACGGAACCTAAACAGAAGAAATATATAAGGGAAGGCCTTATAGGTCCGCTCTCCTTGATCCAATTCTGGCTTTGGCTTTGGCTTACAAAATGCTGACAAAATCTGCAGCAAATCTGCACTGTGGAAACCCAGTCTTAGGCCTTATTCACACGTCCGTTTTACGAGCGCAAAATTTCAGTGTGGCATCTGTATATGGTGCGTGGCTGCGTGATTTTCGCGCAGCCGACATCATTATGACACTCTGTTTTTATGTTTACAAACATAAAAGCAGGGGGTGCTTTTCTGTTTTCATTAATTTATTTTGCTACTGTAGCGCGCATCACGTGCGGCACCGGGAAGTGCTTCCGTGTGCCGAGTGCGATTTGCACGGACCCATTGACTTCAATGGGTGCGTGCTGCGCGAAACACGGGCAAGTATAGGACATGTCGTGCGTTTTACGCAGCGGACACACGCCGTGAAAATCACGACATGTCAGAACGGCCCCGTTGACTTACATAAGTCCGTGCGACGCGCATGATTTCCACGCGCGTAGCACGGACGTAATACACGTTCGTGTGAATAAGGCCTAAGGGTGTGTCCGGATGTGGCAGTTTTTCTGCCGATTTGCAGCGTGGGTTCTGCATCGCAAATCCGCAGCAGCTTACAGTACATCACAAGGGGATGGGGTTTTCAAAACCCCATCCACATGTAGCAGAAGACGACGACCGCAATAACAGCGGAGCATTCTGCTTATCTCAAATCTGCAGCGCGCTCATTCTGTTGCGGAGAAGCCACGGATTTTGACTGCGGATTTCAGCCTTTGCGATGCATAGGCTGAAACCTAGGTCAAATCTGCTGCTAAATCCGCAACTAAATCTATATGTAACATATGTGGATTTCCCAAGAATTCACATCAAAATCTGCGGGGAAATTGTCCGCTAAGTCCCCCTACGGAATACAGGTTGCCCAGGTTCCTGAAAGACAAATCTGCCTAGATATAGTGCAATTTGGTAGCGAGGAGGGGCATTTATTTAGGGGGATTAAGTATAAAGCAGATCTCTATTACAGCTTCATATGGTTTGTTACCCAGCTTTTCTGAAACCCTCAAAGGCAAATCTGCCTAAATATGACACAATTTGAGAGATAATGGTTTGTTACCCAGCTGTCCCAGTACCCTGAAAGGCTTTGCCTTATCTATGGCACAATTTGGTAGCGAGGAGGGGCATTTATTTAGGGGGATTTAGTATTTTACAGTTTCTATTACAACTTCACATGGTTTGTTACCCAGCTTTCCTGGGATCCTGAAAGACAAATCTGGCTAGCTAAGCTACAGTATGCAAAATGTATCACTGCATAAAAAGGCAGGTGTGTTAATCGCAGCTTCACAGCGATTCTTGGCTCCTGATTAGCAAATCTGACTAGTAATGCTACGATATAGGGGATGTAGATTTATCAATGCAGGACTAGGCAGATCTGGCATTCTGCCGCCTGGGAAAGATTGGTAACAAACTCTGTGGGGCAGTGATGGATGGCATATTGGTCATATAAAACACACACAATACTGCTCTGATACGTTGAGTGTATCTAACAGATAGTATCAGGGCAATATGGCTTGTGGTCACCATTGCAGATCCACAGTGTTGCTGTTCTATGAGAGCTGAGTGACTAGTCGTTCTAGCTATATATATATATATATATATATATATATATATATATATATATATATATATACAGGCCATGCTCCAGGTTTATGTGGGCCCTTGGGCGACACAGACTTAGTAAGCCCCTTTGCGGGGGAACTCACAGCGGCAGTAAAATGGCAGAAAACTTAATTTTTTTGTCCCCTTATAGACATTAGGCCCTGTTTATGCCCTCATATAGAATTTATGCCCTCAGATTGTACCCCAATAATTTTAGTGCCCTCTGTAGATAGTGCCACACAGCCCCCCTCCCAGGTAGTGCCAAACAGCCCTCTCCTCCCAGGTAGTGCCACACAGCCCCCCTCCCTGGTAGTGCCACAGAGCCCCCTCCCTGGTAGTGCAACACAGCCCCCATCCTAGGTAGTGCCATACAGCCCCCCCCACCCAGGTAGGGCCACAAAGCCCACTCTCCCAGGTAGTGCCACACAGCCCCCTCCTCCCAGGTAGTGCCACACAGCCCCCCTCCCTTTAGGTAGTGCCGTTGGGGTTCCCTCTAGGAGTAGAATACCCAGCCAGAGCATTGCCGACGCTCTGGCTGGGGATTCCACTTCAGGAGAAACCCCTGACATCACTGTCCATATATAGACATTGTTGTCAGGGGAAACCCCAGAGCCATAGTCCCGGGCAGAGCACTACTAGCACTCTGCCTGAGACATTTGACAAGGCTCAGGAGTGAAAGAGTACCATGTAAAATTGAGGCCTAATTTGAAGATTTACAAAGTATTGGTTCACAATTGCAGGGCTCTGATGTGAAATAATAAAGGAAACCCCTGACAAGTGACCCCATTTTGGAAACTGCACACCTCAAGTCATTTATTAAGGGGTGTAGTGAGCATTTTCACCCCACAGGTCTTTTCCATAAATGATTGCGCTGCAGATTGTTGCAGAGTAAAAATTTAAATTTTTACCTAGATATGCTATTTCAGTGGCAAATATTGTTAAAAGGGTTGTCCCGGGTATGAAAATGCCTTATATGTGGAAGTAAACAGCTATTTAGGCACTGTCACAGCGCGGGGTGTGACCCACTGAGCCGTATCGCGTAGTGGGATAGCAGCTGGCCAACTAGGTACAATACAATGTCTATAGTCCAGAAAAGGTACCTGAGGCAATGTAGACAGTAGCGGTGACACAACTTGACATTCACTGTAGATGGCACAGTAGATGCAGCGGAAGACACGACTTGACTCTCACTGTAGATGGCACAGAGGCACGGTAGCACAGGATACAGGGTACAGGCAGCAGGAACGGGTAATACTGGGAACTGGAAAACACTAGGAGACCATTTGCAAGACAAACTTTAGGTATACAACAACGTTCCGACAAGGATCAAGTGGGCAGGGCCCTTTTTATAGTCCAGCAGCATTCTGGGCTAATTACTGATTTTAAACAACTGGACGCGTACTGGGCATTTAAGGCAGTGCTCGTGCGGGCGCGTGCGCACCCTGCAGGAAACAGTCTCAGAACCCGGAAGTGAGTGCCGGCGTCTCCCTGGAGGGAGATGCCGCCGAGAACACAGACGTCCATGGCCGTGGCCGTCAGAGGGTAAGTCTGAACTAGGGTCCGCGGCCATAGACGTTGTAGGGTTCAGAGGGGAGGGAGCGCCATTTGTCTTTTGGAGAGTGGATTTGCTTGGTAGTCGTTTTGTTTGAGTAATGCTGGTATTTCTGTTTACAATGTGAGGGTACATGTAAGCTGGGCAGAGTACATCAGGGACGTAGTCAGGTGGTATAATAATCGGGTTAAAAACCCAGTAAAATAATCCATAGATGTGTGTTACGCTGTGAAGCAATCCTTTCTGCACAGGCCGGTGTCGCACTGATAAATAGTCCTTACTTATTCCCTTTTGGTCCACACTCCGCACCATTGCAGTTTGGGGAATTTTGATGGGAAAGTGTTGTCCTGGTATAATACGGGCACCCTCGCTTCCAGCGGATATGTTTGGGGCCCCTCTTTGCGGGACGAGCTATAGTTATTATTTTTACCATTTTGGGGTACATGCGACTTTTTGATCACTTTTTATCCTATTTTTTGGGAGGAAAGGTGACCAAAAAACTGCAATTCTGGCTTAGTTTTTTATTTTTTTTTATACAGCATTCACCATGCGTTATAAATTACATGTTAACGTTATTCTGCGGGTCAGTCCGATTCCGGCGATAACTAATTTATAGCACTTTTTTATGTTTTACAACATTTTGCACAATAAAATTACTTTTGTAAAAAGAATGTATTTTTTCTGTCGCCAAGTTGTGAGAACCATAACGTTTTCATTTTTTCGTCGACAGAGCTGTATGAGGGCTTGTTTTTTGCGAGATGAGCTATAGTTATATAGGTACCATTTTTGGATACACACGACTTTTTGATCACTTTTTATTCCAATATTTGTAGGGCAAAGTGACCAAAAAAACGATATTCTGGTATATGTTTTTTTTACACCATTCACCGCGTGGAATAAATAAAATAATATTTTTATAGTTTAGGCCATTAGGGTATGTTCACACGGCCTATAATCAGACGTAATTCTGGCGTTTTACGCCTCGAATTACGCCTGAAAAAATGGCTCCATTACGTCTACAAACATCTGCCCATTGCTTTCAATGGGTTTTACGATGTTCTGTTCCCACTAGGTATCATTTTACGCGTCGCTGTCAAAAGACGGCGCGTAAAAAGACGCCCACATTAAAGAAGTGCATGTCACTTCTTGGGACGTTTTTGGAGCCGTTTTTCATTGACTCCATTGAAAAACAGCTCCAATAACGTCCGTAAAATACACCGCGAAAAACGCGAGTAGTTACAAAAAACTTCTGAAAATCAGGAGCTGTTTTCAGGCGAAAACAGTGCCGTAATTTCAGATGTATTTTGCTACTGCGTGTGAACATACCCTTACGGACGCAGCGATACCAAATATGTATGGTTTATTTTTTTTTCCAATAATAATGGACGTTTTCCGTGCTAGGCAGACCGGGAGGCCAGTATTAGGCCTCTGGTTGTCATTGCAGCCACCGGAACCCCTGCAATTTCATTGCTGGGGTTCCGATGAGCTGCAAACAACCTAAATGCAGCGATCGTTTTTGACCGCTGCATTTAAGGGGTTAATAGCGGTGATCGAAGCTAATTTCGGTCCCCACCATTACAGCGGGATGTCAGCTGTAATACACCGCTGACATGCGGCAATGATGGCGCCGACTCAGGATACAGCAAAATGCGGGAAGCACTAGCTTTCCATGATGTATCCATACAGCAAATGTCGGGAAGGGGTTAAATAGAGAAATATTTACATAATAAAGCTGTGACCACTTCCACTTTACCACACAAGGTGTCTTTGGTTTTATTTAAGGTAAAATAATGGTGTAATAGGCCAATGGCAAGTTGGTTTTAAGTTGTTGAATGTCCTTGCAGTCTCACAGCAGAATGGTAGAGGCACAGATCCTATGTAATGTATCCACGGGATAACTGAATATGACTAAACATGGTGGCAGTCATGTGACCCTCCCCTCTACATACACACACACACATCATGTGACACCTAGCATTAACATGACATACATGTGTTGGGACCGCATAGAGGACACATCCATGGGCTAAGTGAATAGGACTAATGGTAGAATAATGATGACCAACCACATCACTGTTCGTGTATTTACTAAAATGGCTGCCCTTCTCTAGGTGATATTTAAAATGTCTGCCTGTCTCTAGGTAATGTTATCATGTTGTTAATAAAGTTAGCTGTTTTAAAAAAAAAAAAAAAACCCATAGAGGAGACAGATAGTATTATGTAAGAGCTGCTTCTACACAGACCCTGACAGACATGATGAGAGGCTGCTGGAAGAGGGAATACTTATAAGGTCTCATGCACACAGCCGTAGCCATGTGCACGGTCCGTAATTACGGGCACGGATAGCCGCGGACTGTCACCCATGTTTGCGGGCCGTGCTGCCATTATAAAGTATAGGAGCACGGTCCGTAAATTCAAAAAATAGTCCTATATTTTGCGGTTCATTTCTACGGCCCATACACCTCCCTGTAAATATACGGGAAGGTGTCCGTGGCCATAGAAATGAATGTGTCAGTATTTTTATCTGCAATTATGGATCCGTAATTGCGGATAAAAATGATGGTCGTGTGCATGAGGCCTGACTTCTGTTCCTCAGTAAAATGCTATTGACGGGTTAGATACCTGGACAGTGTTACCTGAATGCTGGGGGTCACATGGTGTGTGCGCGTGCGTGAATGTATCACATGACTCTCCCCGTATTTAGTCACTTCAGTTAGCCCATGGATGCATTACTATGGACTATACTATTATTATTTATTTCTTTTTACAGTGGCAACTGCACTGATATGAGAAGGTATGAGAGCAGAATGTCTAATACATGAATATTCTCCAATTCTATAAATAAATTAAACAAATAAAAACTGGACAACCCCTTTAATAAATTTGTTGCATCTTCGGCTGGCCGTGTCCCACAGGGTAAAATCCAGTTTGTGACGTAAATTGTAGTCAATCTTTTGGACCGTGGGTGGCCCCGCCCCTCCTGCCAAGCCGCTCCCATTTTTTTTAAAGTTGTAAGAGCGTTTCAAAACAACAAATAAATCGCAAATAATTCGGCAATAGGGCGTGCGCCATAATTTTGGACTTTTTAATGCCAGAAAACTGGGGTGATGCCCTTCATAAATTTCCCCCACGTTCTCACACAGTCTCCCCTGTGGAGCATCATAAAGTTGCAAAGTCTGAAGGTCAAAACTAAAATCGAAAGTAGTCCAATGTTTACATCACAAACATACACGTCATAAATTATTGTAAAAAACAGATGATCTACTTTATTACATATACATAGGATGTGGTTTTAGTACAAAGTGACGTGCAAGACGTCCTCAAATACAGTAGTAACCACAGTGTATCCAAATCCAATGACAGCCAGTGTCTTCCACTACAGTGACAGCCACGGAGCCCCCGATTACAGACAGACAGTGTCCCCAAATACAGTAACAGCCACAGTGTCCCCAAATACAGTGAAAGCCACAGTGTCCCCGATTACAGACAGACAGTGTCCCCAAATATACTAACAGTCACAGTGCCCTAAATACAGTGACAGCCATAGCGCCCCCAGACACTGACAATCACAGTGCTCCAAATATAGTGACAGCCACAGCGCCCCCAGACACTGACAATCACAGTGCTCCAAATATAGTGACAGCCACAGCGCCCCCAGACACTGACAATCACAGTGCTCCAAATATAGTGACAGCCACAGCGCCCTCAGACACTGACAATCACAGTGCTCCAAATATAGTGACAGCCACAGCGCCCCCAGACACTGACAATAAAAGTGCTCCAAATATAGTGACAGCCACAGCGCCCCCAAACACTGACAATCACAGTGCTCCAAATACAGTGACAGCCACAGCGCCCCCAGACACTGACAATCACAGTGCTCCAAATACAGTGACAGCCACAGCGCCCCCAGACACTGACAATCACAGTGCTCCAAATATAGTGACAGCCACAGCGCCCCCAGACACTGACAATCACAGTGCTCCAAATATAGTGACAGCCACAGCGCCCCCAAACACTGACAATCACAGTGCTCCAAATACAGTGACAGCCACAGCGCCCCCAGACACTGACAATCACAGTGCTCCAAATATAGTGACAGCCACAGCGCCCTCAGACACTGACAATCACAGTGCTCCAAATATAGTGACAGCCACAGCGCCCCCAGACACTGACAATAAAAGTGCTCCAAATATAGTGACAGCCACAGCGCCCCCAAACACTGACAATCACAGTGCTCCAAATACAGTGACAGCCACAGCGCCCCCAGACACTGACAATCACAGTGCTCCAAATACAGTGACAGCCACAGCGCCCCCAGACACTGACAATCACAGTGCTCCAAATATAGTGACAGCCACAGCGCCCCCAGACACTGACAATCACAGTGCTCCAAATATAGTGACAGCCACAGCGCCCCCAAACACTGACAATCACAGTGCTCCAAATACAGTGACAGCCACAGCGCCCCCAGACACTGACAATCACAGTGCTCCAAATATAGTGACAGCCACAGCGCCCCCAGACACTGACAATCACAGTGCTCCAAATATAGTGACAGCCACAGCGCCCCCAAACACTGACAATCACAGTGCTCCAAATACAGTGACAGCCACAGCGCCCCAAGACACTGACAATCAAAGTGCTCCAAATACAGTGACAGCCACAGCGCCCCCAGACACTGACAATGCAAGTGCTCCAAATACAGTGACAGCCACAGCGCCCCCAGACACAGTGCTCCAAATATAGTGACAGCCACAGCGCCCCCAGACACTGGCAATCACAGTGCTCCAAATACAGTGACAGCCACAGCGCCCCCAGACACTGACAATCACAGTGCTCCAAATACAGTGACAGCCACAGCGCCCCATACACTGACAATCACAGTGCTCCAAATATAGTGACAGCCACAGCGCCCCCAGACACTGACAATCACAGTGCCCTAAATACAGTGACAGCCACAGCGCCCCCAGACACTGACAATCACAGTGCTCCAAATATAGTGACAGCCACAGCGCCCCCAGACACTGACAATCACAGTGCTCCAAATATAGTGACAGCCACAGCGCCCCCAGACACTGACAATCACAGTGCTCCAAATATAGTGACAGCCACAGCGCCCCCAGACACTGACAATCACAGTGCTCCAAATATAGTGACAGCCACAGCGCCCCCAGACACTGACAATCACAGTGCTCCAAATATAGTGACAGCCACAGCGCCCCCAGACACTGACAATCACAGTGCTCCAAATATAGTGACAGCCACAGCGCCCCCAGACACTGACAATCACAGTGCTCCAAATATAGTGACAGCCACAGCGCCCCCAGACACTGACAATCACAGTGCCCAAAATACAGTGACAACCACAGCGCCCCCAGACACTGACAATCACAGTGCTCCAAATACAGTGACAGCCCCCAGCATCATTTACCTTGTCTTATGGTGAATCCAATCTAAGCAAGAGGAAGCATCACTTGCAGAGCAGACTCTTTGTTGGAGATGCTGCCACCTGCTGGCTGTACTTGTTCTATGTCTTCTATATAACAAGTAAATCTTTCACAACTTGCCCAAAGACCACCTGCCGAACTAGGTTTCGGCAGGTTTATAAGATAAAAAACTGCCAGGCTGCAAAGAAAGCAGCCCAATTTGCCAAGTTGGCAACCCTGCTTAGGGCCCTAAATAAATGGCAGATCTGTGCAAAATGTATTTTATGAGATATTCTGACCACATAGTGGAGCAAACATTAACCCCTTTCCGTCGTAAACAACTTTCAGATTTTTATTTTAGTTTTTTTCTCCCCACCTTCAGAAAGCCATAACTTTTTTTTTTGCATCTATATTGTCCTATGAGGGCTTGATTTTTGCGGAACGAGTTGTAGTTTTTCGTAGCACCATTAAATGTAATGTACTAGGAAACGGGAAAAAATTATTTGTGGGGTAGTAAATTTAAAAAACAGCGATTCCTCCATGTTTTTTTGCGCATCGTTTTTACGGAATTCACTGTGCAATTAAAACAACATGTTAACTTTATTCTGCGGGTCAATACGATTACGGCGATACCAAATATATATCGTTTTTTCTATATTTTACTACTTTTACAAGTAAAAACCTAAGTGTAAAAAATAACATTTATTTTGTATCGCCAAATTCCGAGAGCCATAACTTTTTTATTTTTCCGTCGATTAAGTGGTATGAGGGCTTATTAAACACCTTATTAAACACCTGCATTAACCCTTACTTCACCACCTGCCCGGGGCCACTTCCTTACAGTGGGGCTCTGTGAGGAAAGGGGGCACGAAAGATGGCCACTGGCTCTGTAGGGTAGCGGGGTAGCACAGGGTGACAAGCAGGCACTGCCTACTCTTCAGCTTCTTCTGCTGGCTGGGCTGGCACTGCTGTACAGGGCTGGCTTCAGACTGGTGGCAGGCACTCAAGACTCCTTCCTCAATCAAAGCTCTACCTCCTCAAACATACAGAGACACCCTTGTCACTGAGGGAAAAGACAGAGTGGGAGGGGCTAGTATGAGTGGGGGCGGGCACTGGCTGTACAGGGCTGGTTTCAGACTGGTGGCAGGCACTCAAGACTCCTGCCTCAATCAAAGCTCTACCTCCTCAAACATACAGAGACACCCTTGTCACTGAGGGAAAAGACAGAGTGGGAGGGGCTAGTATGAGTGGGGGCGGGCACTGGCTGTTGCTTGGAATCCGTATAGTTTCAACGTATAGGTCAACGGAACAGGGCTCTGCGATGCTATAGTGCCCGTTCCATTCACCTAAATGCAGCTATATGGGCCCTATAGTGTTAGGATATCGGTGGACACCTTTATGAGTTTTACACGTTAGCGGTTTCCTGGAGTTATAAAACTTGCACTAAGTTTCAGGCTGCAAATTTCATTCAGAAGTATTGCAATGTATTATATTAGCAATCAGCATATTGTATGTTAAAATCCCGCAGTAGGACTAAAATAAAAACGTAAAAAAAAAGTTTCATGAAGTTTTTAGAAAAATGAAAAAAGAAACTAGTTTCCCTTACAAAATGCCTGACAGTACAAGATTGGTATCGTGGCATCTGTAGCGACCTGTACTATAAAAATACAACATTATTTATCCTGCACAGGGAATGACGTAAAAAACAATGTCAGAATTGCTATAATCTCGCCCCCCAAAACAGCAAAAACAACTCATCAAAAAACAATGGTAAAAAAAAAGTTTCATTCTCAGAATGAAGTGTTTTTATAAGTTTTTATTGTGCAAAACGAATAAAACACAAAATAACTGGATATGTTTGCTATCGCCATAATTGTGACGACCTCCAGAACAAAGTCATGTCATTTGTACTGCACATTGAATTCTATAAAAACAAGACTAAAAGTTGTTCAATACATTTATGTGCCCCAAAATGGTAAGATTAAAAAATACACCTCATCCCGCACCAAATAGGCCTTTATAAGGCGGTGTCGATGAAAAAACAAAAAACCATGGAAATGTGGAGATGAAAAGAATCATTATGTGACCCCAACATGGTACCGGTAAGACATACAAGGAATACGCTTTCTAATAGGCGTCCTGCGGGCTTCTGCGCAGGTCAATTTAAATAGAGGGGGAAGCAAATATTAGTAAATCTGTCATTAACGAGAATACATAAAAACATGGCATTTATTTTGTTATTGTCAAAGAACTGTTATCCATGTCATGTAGAGATAAAGTACAAAGCTGCCTGTACCCGCTGCCGCCAAACAGCAGGAGATGTCGCGTAGCCAAGAACTGCTTAGTAAATCCGCAAATAACACCGCGTGGGTTTTGCCACCCGGCAGCCACCATTGTTCAGCTGCAGGGTGCATGGGCAGCCTAACTGTCAGTTAGTCACATGGCTGCTTAACATTAAAGCAACAACTGAACAGTTCAGCCCCATCTGTTGTGCTACACTGCATAGTGTGACTATATTGTCCTGTGTGTAGTGTGTTCAGAGTAGTGCTTACCGATAGATGACCAGGAGATCTGAGCAGTCACAACCAGGTACATATGAAAGGAAATCATGTGCAGGACATTCTCCTCAGAGATCACCAGTCACTGGAAGAGTCGTTACAACTCAACTGATCATGGCAGTTGGCCAACGGTCTTACCAACCAGTCCAAATCATAACCAATCACTGCCAGACATGTCTGTCACATGACCTCTTCACTGCAGCCAATTGTCTTTCAGGAATTATCTTTAAAACTGGACAAATATCATTTTTATCAATAATCTTTTTGGACAGTCGTTTCATCCAAATCAAACAAAGCAGATATTATAATGTGTAAGGAAGGGAAATCCCATCATGAAAATGTTCCCAGTCTATTCATTTTCAACAACTGTATGTGGCAGTTTTTAATGCCAAATTCCCAGTGATCGAGACCACGACTTCTCAATCTTTTACTGCTGGGTCCTGAACCAGCCAGAACATGGCGATGCCCGGGCCTAAGAAATGGTCGCAGTCCATGCCAAGATGTTTACAAATATTTATTTCTCAATGTGTCCTAATGTGTCATTGTTGTGCAGCGACAGATGCCATACAGTAGATTACAATATTCCTTTCTAGGATTTTTTGTTCTATGTTCACCCGGGGGTGTATTTGTTCCAGATTTTCTGCAAAGATTCTTCACCAAAAATCTGCAGCAACTTGCATTGCAAGTTTTCCAAACCTCATTCACACATTGCAGAATAAATCAGCAGGGTTGTTGGGGCTTGCAGACTTGAAAATCCACAGCATGTTCTATTCTGCTGCGGAAAGGTGGAAGAATTTGTATTTAACCCTTGCCATGACAAATCCATGGTTAAATCCAAGTAAAAATCAGCTTCATAATCCTCAGGGGTGCGATGCAGATTTGTGTTGCTGATTTGAAGGCAGAAAATACTCCCTGTGTGAACATAGACTATGGCTGATGTTGGGGCTTCTCTTTGCTGCATGACAGATCATATAGATTGTATTTTGCATGTTTACAATGTGTTCCTTTCCAAACCAGAACAGGTCACTTTTACAGCCGTTTCAGACAAGGTGGATCACATAATGCCGGCTGTACTAGAGTGTGTTTAACCCCTTAGTGACCTGCCTATTTTAGGCCTTAATCACAAAGCAGTTTTTTACGTTTTACCATTGTGGCATTCAAAGAGCTATAACTTTTTTATCTTTGCATCGACATAGCAAACATAGGGACTTGTTTTTTGCGGGACAAGTTGTATTTTTTAATAGCACTATTTTGGGGTACATATAATTTATTGATTAGCTGTTATTAACTTTTTTTGGGGGGAATAGAAAAAAAAGTTTTCTTCTGTTTTACTACTTTTAGGCCCGCTGCACATGGCTGTAATCCCAGTCCGTTATTACGGCTACGGCCGGCCACGGACAGTCGTCCTCATTTGCAGGCCATGCTCCCATTATAAAGTATGGGAGCATGGTCTGTAAAATAAAAAAATTACACATGTCCTATTTTTTACGGAAGCTTCCTATGGCCTGAGCACCTTCCCATAAATATACGGGACGGTGACCGTTGGCAAAAGAAATGAATGGGTCTGTAATTACAGTCCTTAATCACGGATGAAATGTACGGTCGTGTGCATGGGGCTTTACACAGTAAAAACACTTTTTTAAAAAAAATTATTTGTTTTTGTGTCGCCATATTTTTAGAGCCATAACTTTTTATATTTTTCAGCCGATGCTGCTGTATGAGGGATGCAGCTGTATGAGGGATTTTTTTTGCGGGATTACTTGTAGTTTTTATTTGTACCATTTTGGAGTACATGCGACTTTTTGATCACTTTGTATCAAACGTTTTTGAAGGCAGGATGAACAGAAAACAGCGATTCTAGCAAATTGTTTTTTACTTTATATTTTATAGTGCTGGCCGTAGAGGGTTAAATAATGTAATAGATTTATAGTTGGGGTCGTTACAAACGCGTCCGTTTTTTAGGGGAAGAAGTGGGTTTTTAATTGTTTTTTAATTGAGGTTTTTATTTATTAATTACATTTATTAAGCTTTTTTTTTAACTTTTTTTTAGTCCCACTAGGGGACTTTACTATGCGATCATTTGATTGCTTTCATAATACATTGCAATACTTCTGTACTGTAGTGTATTATTGCCTGTCAGTTTTACACTGACAGGCATCTGTTAGGCCATGTCTCTGGCATTCATTAGAGGCAGACCTGGGGGCCTCTTTTATCCACCGATCGCATCGTGGGTGTGCTGGTGGGGTGAGAGAGGGAGCCCCCTCCCTCTAAAACCACTCAGATGTGGTGACCGCCACATCTGAGGGGTTAAAAGGACGGGATCGATGATGATTTCGATCCCGCCCGCTCAAGCTTGTCTGCTCCCAGCCCTCAGATACCTACGGTAGCTGAGAGCAAAGCGATCTAACTGCTCCCGGCGACTCCGGTTTATTCTGATGCAGTGTCATAGAAAGGCACATGAATCAGAATAAAGCCTGTTAGTGGCCGCATATTGGTGGCCACTAACGAGTTCATTATACAATGTTAGTAGCCTATCTGAAGACTTTGGAAACATGCGCATATGTTCTGAACACAGATCAGGACAAGCA